>NC_030679.2:282040-402040 GCF_000004195.4 Xenopus tropicalis | reverse complement strand
GCCCTTGTGTTTAGTAGCCGGACCCCCCCAAGTGCCCTTGTGTTTAGTAGCCGGACCCCCCAAGTGCCCTTGTGTTTAGTAGCCAGACCCCCCCCCCCAAGTGCCCTTGTGTTTAGTAGCCGGACCCCCCCAAAGTGCCCTTGTGTTTAGTAGCCGGAGAGCCCCCAAGTGCCCTTGTGTTTAGTAGCCGGACCCCCCAAGTGCCCTTGTGTTTAGTAGCCGGACCCCCCCAAGTGCCCTTGTGTTTAGTAGCCGGACCCCCCCAAGTGCCCTTGTGTTTAGTAGCCAGACCCCCCCCCCCAAGTGCCCTTGTGTTTAGTAGCCGGACCCCCCCAAGTGCCCTTGTGTTTAGTAGCCGGAGATCCCCCCAAGTGCCCTTGTGTTTAGTAGCCGGAGATCCCCCCAAGTGCCCTTGTGTTTAGTAGCCGGAGAGCCCCCCAAGTGCCCTTGTGTTTAGTAGCCGGAGAGCCCCCAAGTGCCCTTGTATTTAGTAGCCGGACCCCCCCCAAGTGCCCTTGTGTTTAGTAGCCGGAGATCCCCCCAAGTGCCCTTGTGTTTAGTAGCCAGAGAGCCCCCCAAAGTGCCCTTGTGTTTAGTAGCCGGACCCCCCCCAAGTGCCCTTGTGTTTAGTAGCCGGACCCCCCCAAGTGCCCTTGTGTTTAGTAGCCAGACCCCCCCCCCAAGTGCCCTTGTGTTTAGTAGCCGGACCCCCCCAAAGTGCCCTTGTGTTTAGTAGCCGGAGAGCCCCCCAAGTGCCCTTGTGTTTAGTAGCCGGACCCCCCCAAGTGCCCTTGTGTTTAGTAGCCGGACCCCCCCAAGTGCCCTTGTGTTTAGTAGCCGGACCCCCCCAAGTGCCCTTGTGTTTAGTAGCCGGACCCCCCCCAAGTGCCCTTGTGTTTAGTAGCCAGACCCCCCCCCCCAAGTGCCCTTGTGTTTAGTAGCCGGACCCCCCCAAGTGCCCTTGTGTTTAGTAGCCCGGACCCCCCCAAGTGCCCTTGTGTTTAGTAGCCGGACCCCCCAAGTGCCCTTGTGTTTAGTAGCCGGAGATCCCCCCAAGTGTCCTTGTTTTTAGTAGCCAGAACCCCCCCCAAGTGCCCTTGTGTTTAGTAGCCGGAGAGCCCCCCAAGTGCCCTTGTGTTTAGTAGCCGGACCCCCCCAAGTGCCCTTGTGTTTAGTAGCCGGAGATCCCCCCAAGTGCCCTTGTGTTTAGTAGCCGGAGATCCCCCCAAGTGCCCTTGTGTTTAGTAGCCGGAGAGCCCCCCAAGTGCCCTTGTGTTTAGTAGCCGGAGAGCCCCCAAGTGCCCTTGTATTTAGTAGCCGGACCCCCCCCAAGTGCCCTTGTGTTTAGTAGCCGGAGATCCCCCCAAGTGCCCTTGTGTTTAGTAGCCAGAGAGCCCCCCAAAGTGCCCTTGTGTTTAGTAGCCGGACCCCCCCAAGTGCCCTTGTGTTTAGTAGCCGGACCCCCCCAAGTGCCCTTGTGTTTAGTAGCCAGACCCCCCCCCCCAAGTGCCCTTGTGTTTAGTAGCCGGACCCCCCCAAAGTGCCCTTGTGTTTAGTAGCCGGAGAGCCCCCCAAGTGCCCTTGTGTTTAGTAGCCGGACCCCCCCAAGTGCCCTTGTGTTTAGTAGCCGGACCCCCCCAAGTGCCCTTGTGTTTAGTAGCCGGACCCCCCCAAGTGCCCTTGTATTTAGTAGCCGGACCCCCCCCAAGTGCCCTTGTGTTTAGTAGCCAGACCCCCCCCCCAAGTGCCCTTGTGTTTAGTAGCCGGACCCCCCCAAGTGCCCTTGTGTTTAGTAGCCGGACCCCCCCAAGTGCCCTTGTGTTTAGTAGCCGGACCCCCCCAAGTGCCCTTGTGTTTAGTAGCCGGAGATCCCCCCCAAGTGTCCTTGTTTTTAGTAGCCAGAACCCCCCCCCAAGTGCCCTTGTGTTTAGTAGCTGGAGAGCCCCCCAAGTGCCCTTGTGTTTAGTAGCCGGAGAGCCCCCCAAGTGCCCTTGTGTTTAGTAGCCAGAACCCCCCCCCCAAGTGTCCTTGTATTTAGTAGCCGGAGACCCCCCAAGTACAATTGTGTTTAGTAGCCTGACCCCCCCCTCCCAAGTGCCCTTGTGTTTAGTAGCCGGACCCCCCCCAAGTGCCCTTGTGTTTAGTAGCCGGACCCCCCACCCCCAAGGCTGCGGTTTTCTATAGAGTCGGACCTGGTTCTGTAACCGTTGGGCAGAGATGCCCCCCCCCGTTGCAGATACCAATGTTTAACCCCTTGCTGACTGTGAGTGTGAGGGGGGGTGCCGCAGGGTCCTGTATGGATCGGCCTCCGGGAGTCGTTGGTAATTATTCAGAACTTTCCATTCACTTTAGAGCGTAACGCAGTGTTGTGCGGGAATGACACCGGTACCGGTACTGCTCCAGTCAATGTGCCCCCATAGTGCCAATTAAGAAATGGAGGGAGAGTCAGAGGGGGCAACTGAATAAAGGCACAAAGGGTTAATGCCAAGTGTTGCTCGGTGGTGGTGCCCCCTAGGGGTGAGGGGGTTGTGTCCCACTGGCTCTCAGGCAGGACTGGGCTACGGGGTTCTGTTTGGGTCTGTTTGGGTTATTCCTGCCCTGACTGGTGCTGTTTGGGCTGCTGGTGCAGAGAGTGAATGAAACTGCTGATTTATTTGTTTTGTCTTGGTACCGAGATGCCCTGTCCCTTGTGCCCCCATTCTTCCCCTTGTTATGCGCCAGAACCTGTGCCCCATTCTGCCCCTTGTTATGCGCCAGAACCTGTGCCCCATTCTGCCCCTTGTTATGCGCCACAACCTGTGCCCCATTCTGCCCCTTGTTATGCGCCAGAACCTGTGCCCCATTCTGCCCCTTGTTATGCACCAGAACCTGTGCCCCATTCTGCCCCTTGTTATGCACCAGAACCTGTGCCCCATTCTGCCCCTTGTTATGCGCCAGAACCTGTGCCCCATTCTGCCCCATGTTATCCACCAGAACCTGTGCCCCATTCTGCCCCTTGTTATGCGCCAGAACCTGTGCCCCATTCTGCCCCATGTTATCCACCAGAACCTGTGCCCCATTCTGCCCCTTGTTATGCGCCAGAACCTGTGCCCCATTCTGCCCCTTGTTATGTGCCAGAACCTGTGCCCCATCCCTTGTTATGCGCCAGAACCTGTGCCCCATTCTGCCCCTTGTTATGCACCAGAACCTGTGCCCCATTCTGCCCCTTGTTATGCGCCACAACCTGTGCCCCATTCTGCCCCTTGTTATACGCCAGAACCTGTGCCCCATTCTGCCCCTTGTTATGTGCCAGAACCTGTGCCCCATCCCTTGTTATGTGCCAGAACCTGTGCCCCATTCTGCCCCTTGTTATGCACCAGAACCTGTGCCCCATTCTGCCCCTTGTTATGCACCAGAACCTGTGCCCCATTCTGCCCCTTGTTATGCACCAGAACCTGTGCCCCATTCTGCCCCTTGTTATGCGCCAGAACCTGTGCCCCATTCTGCCCCATGTTATCCACCAGAACCTGTGCCCCATTCTGCCCCTTGTTATGCGCCAGAACCTGTGCCCCATTCTGCCCCATGTTATCCACCAGAACCTGTGCCCCATTCTGCCCCTTGTTATGCGCCAGAACCTGTGCCCCATTCTGCCCCTTGTTATGTGCCAGAACCTGTGCCCCATCCCTTGTTATGCGCCAGAACCTGTGCCCCATTCTGCCCCTTGTTATGCACCAGAACCTGTGCCCCATTCTGCCCCTTGTTATGTGCCAGAACCTGTGCCCCATCCCTTGTTATGCACCAGAACCTGTGCCCCATTCTGCCCCTTGTTATGTGCCAGAACCTGTGCCCCATCCCTTGTTATGCACCAGAATCTGTGCCCCATTCTGCCCCTTGTTATGCGCCAGAACCTGTGCCCCATTCTGCCCCTTGTTATGCACCAGAACCTGTGCCCCATTCTGCCCCTTGTTATGCACCAGAACCTGTGCCCCATTCTGCCCCTTGTTATGTGCCAGAACCTGTGCCCCATCCCTTGTTATGCGCCAGAACCTGTGCCCCATTCTGCCCCTTGTTATGCACCAGAATCTGTGCCCCATTCTGCCCCTTGTTATGCACCAGAACCTGTGCCCCATTCTGCCCCTTGTTATGCGCCAGAACCTGTGCCCCATTCTGCCCCTTGTTATGCGCCAGAACCTGTGCCCCATTCTGCCCCTTGTTATGCGCCAGAACCTGTGCCCCATTCTGCCCCTTGTTATTCCCCAGAACCTGTGCCCCATTCTGCCCCTTGTTATGCACCAGAACCTGTGCCCATTCTGCCCCTTATGTGCCAGAACCTGTGCCCCATCCCTTGTTATGCGCCAGAACCTGTGCCCCATTCTGCCCTTGTTATGCACCAGAATCTGTGCCCCATTCTGCCCCTTGTTATGCGCCAGAACCTGTGCCCCATTCTGCCCCTTGTTATGCACCAGAACCTGTGCCCCATTCTGCCCCTTGTTATGCACCAGAACCTGTGCCCCATTCTGCCCCTTGTTATGCCGCCAGAACCTGTGCCCCATTCTGCCCCTTGTTATGCGCCAGAACCTGTGCCCCATTCTGCCCCTTGTTATGCGCCAGAACCTGTGCCCCATTCTGCCCCTTGTTATTCCCCAGAACCTGTGCCCCATTCTACCCCTTGTTATGCGCCAGAACCTGTGCCCCATTCTGCCCCTTGTTATGCGCCAGAACCTGTGCCCCATTCTGCCCCTTGTTATGCGCCAGAACCTGTGCCCCATTCTGCCCCTTGTTATGCGCCAGAACCTGTGCCCCATTCTGCCCCTTGTTATGCGCCAGAACCTGTGCCCCATTCTGCCCCTTGTTATGTGCCAGAACCTGTGCCCCATCCCTTGTTATGCGCCAGAACCTGTGCCCCATTCTGCCCCTTGTTATGCACCAGAACCTGTGCCCCATTCTGCCCCTTGTTATGCGCCAGAACCTGTGCCCCATTCTGCCCCTTGTTATGCGCCAGAACCTGTGCCCCATTCTGCCCTTGTTATGCGCCAGAACCTGTGCCCCATTCTGCCCCTTGTTATGCGCCAGAACCTGTGCCCCATTCTGCCCCTTGTTATGCGCCAGAACCTGTGCCCCATTCTGCCCCTTGTTATGTGCCAGAACCTGTGCCCCATCCCTTGTTATGCGCCAGAACCTGTGCCCCATTCTGCCCCTTGTTATGCACCAGAACCTGTGCCCCATTCTGCCCCTTGTTATGCGCCAGAACCTGTGCCCCATTCTGCCCCTTGTTATTCCCCAGAACCTGTGCCCCATCCCTTGTTATGTGCCAGAACCTGTGCCCCATCCCTTGTTATGTGCCAGAACCTGTGCCCCATTCTGCCCCTTGTTATGCGCCAGAACCTGTGCCCCATTCTGCCCCTTGTTATGCGCCACAACCTGTGCCCCATTCTGCCCCTTGTTATACGCCAGAACCTGTGCCCCATTCTGCCCCTTGTTATGCACCAGAATCTGTGCCCCATTCTGCCCCTTGTTATGCGCCAGAACCTGTGCCCCATTCTGCCCCTTGTTATGCACCAGAACCTGTGCCCCATTCTGCCCCTTGTTATGCGCCACAACCTGTGCCCCATTCTGCCCCTTGTTATGCGCCAGAACCTGTGCCCCATTCTGCCCCTTGTTATGCGCCAGAACCTGTGCCCCATTCTGCCCCTTGTTATGCGCCAGAACCTGTGCCCCATTCTGCCCCTTGTTATGCGCCAGAACCTGTGCCCCATTCTGCCCCTTGTTATGTGCCAGAACCTGTGCCCCATCCCTTGTTATGCGCCAGAACCTGTGCCCCATTCTGCCCCTTGTTATGCGCCAGAACCTGTGCCCCATTCTGCCCCTTGTTATGCACCAGAACCTGTGCCCCATTCTGCCCCTTGTTATGCGCCAGAACCTGTGCCCCATTCTGCCCCTTGTTATGCGCCACAACCTGTGCCCCATTCTGCCCCTTGTTATTCACCAGAACCTGTGCCCCATTCTGCCCCTTGTTATGCGCCAGAACCTGTGCCCCATTCTGCCCCTTGTTATGCACCAGAACCTGTGCCCCATTCTGCCCCTTGTTATGCGCCAGAACCTGTGCCCCATTCTGCCCCTTGTTATGCGCCACAACCTGTGCCCCATTCTGCCCCTTGTTATGCGCCAGAACCTGTGCCCCATTCTGCCCCTTGTTATACGCCAGAACCTGTGCCCCATTCTGCCCCTTGTTATGCGCCAGAACCAGTGCCTCATTCTGCCCCTTGTTATGCGCCAGAACCTGTGCCCCATCCCTTGTTATGCGCCAGAACCTGTGCCCCATTCTGCCCCTTGTTATGCGCCAGAACCTGTGCCCCATTCTGCCCCTTGTTATGCGCCAGAACCTGTGCCCCATTCTGCCCCTTGTTATGCGCCAGAACCTGTGCCTCATTCTTCCCCTTGTTATGTGCCAGAACCTGTGCCCCATCCCTTGTTATGCGCCAGAACCTGTGCCCCATTCTGCCCCTTGTTATGCACCAGAACCTGTGCCCCATCCCTTGTTATGCGCCAGAACCTGTGCCCCATTCTGCCCCTTGTTATGCGCCAGAACCTGTGCCCCATCCCTTGTTATGCGCCAGAACCTGTGCCCCATTCTGCCCCTTGTTATGCGCCAGAACCTGTGCCCCATTCTGCCCCTTGTTATGCGCCAGAACCTGTGCCCCATCCCTTGTTATGCGCCAGAACCTGTGCCCCATTCTGCCCCTTGTTATGCGCCAGAACCTGTGCCCCATCCCTTGTTATGCGCCAGAACCTGTGCCCCATTCTGCCCCTTGTTATGCGCCAGAACCTGTGCCCCATTCTGCCCCTTGTTATGCGCCAGAACCTGTGCCCCATTCTGCCCCTTGTTATGCGCCAGAACCTGCGCCCCATTCTGCCCCTTGTTATGCGCCAGAACCTGTGCCCCATTCTGTCCCTTATGCGCCAGAACCTGTGCCCCATCCCTTGTTATGCACCAGAACCTGTGCCCCATCCCTTGTTATGCGCCAGAACCTGCGCCCCATTCTGCCCCTTGTTATGCGCCAGAACCTGTGCCCCATTCTGCCCCTTGTTATGCGCCAGAACCTGTGCCCCATTCTGCCCCTTGTTATGCGCCAGAACCTGTGCCCCATTCTGCCCCTTGTTATGCGCCAGAACCTGTGCCCCATTCTGCCCCTTGTTATGCGCCAGAACCTGTGCCCCATTCTGCCCCTTGTTATGCGCCAGAACCTGCGCCCCATTCTGCCCCTTGTTATGCGCCAGAACCTGTGCCCCATTCTGCCCCTTGTTATGCACCAGAACCTGTGCCCCATCCCTTGTTATGCACCAGAACCTGTGCCCCATCCCTTGTTATGCGCCAGAACCTGCGCCCCATTCTGCCCCTTGTTATGCGCCAGAACCTGTGCCCCATCCCTTGTTATGCGCCAGAACCTGTGCCCCATTCTGCCCCTTGTTATGCGCAAGAACCATTGCCCCATTCTGCCCCTTGTTATGCGCCAGAACCATTGCCCCATTCTGCCCCTTGTTATGCGCCAGAACCTGTGCCCCATTCTGCCCCTTGTTATTCCCCAGAACCTGTGCCCCATTCTACCCCTTGTTATGCGCCAGAACCTGTGCCCCATCCCTTGTTATGTGCCAGAACCTGTGCCCCATTCTGCCCCTTGTTATGCGCCAGAACCTGTGCCCCATTCTGCCCCTTGTTATGCGCCAGAACCTGTGCCCCATTCTACCCCTTGTTATGCGCCAGAACCTGTGCCCCATTCTGCCCCTTGTTATTCCCCAGAACCTGTGCCCCATTCTGCCCCTTGTTATGCGCCAGAACCTGTGCCCCATTCTGCCCCTTGTTATGCACCAGAACCTGTGCCCCATTCTGCCCCATGTTATGCACCAGAACCTGTGCCCCATTCTGCCCCTTGTTATTCCCCAGAACCTGTGCCCCATTCTGCCCCTTGTTATTCCCCAGAACCTGTGCCCCATTCTGCCCCTTGTTATGCACCAGAACCTGTGCCTCATTCTGCCCCTTGTTATTCCCCAGAACCTGTGCCCCATTCTGCCCCTTGTTATGCACCAGAACCTGTGCCCCATTCTACCCCTTGTTATGCGCCAGAACCTGTGCCCCATCCCTTGTTATTCCCCAGAACCTGTGCCCCATTCTGCCCCTTGTTATGCGCCAGAACCTGTGCCCCATCCCTTGTTATTCCCCAGAACCTGTGCCCCATTCTGCCCCTTGTTATTCCCCAGAACCTGTGCCCCATTCTACCCCTTGTTATGCGCCAGAACCTGTGCCCCATCCCTTGTTATTCCCCAGAACCTGTGCCCCATTCTGCCCCTTGTTATGCGCCAGAACCTGTGCCCCCTCCCTTGTTATGCGCCAGAACCTGTGCCCCATCCCTTGTTATGCACCAGAACCTGTGCCCCCTCCCTTGTTATGTGCCAGAACCTGTGCCCCCTCCCTTGTTATGCACCAGAACCTGTGCCCCCTCCCTTGTTATGCACCAGAACCTGTGCCCCATCCCTTGTTATGCACCAGAACCTGTGCCCCCTCCCTTGTTATGTGCCAGAACCTGTGCCCCCTCCCTTGTTATGCGCCAGAACCTGTGCCCCATCCCTTGTTATGCACCAGAACCTGTGCCCCATCCCTTGTTATGCACCAGAACCTGTGCCCCCTCCCTTGTTATGTGCCAGAACCTGTGCCCCCTCCCTTGTTATGCGCCAGAACCTGTGCCCCATCCATTGTTATGCACCAGAACCTGTGCCCCATTCTGCCCCTTGTTATGCACCAGAACCTGTGCCCCATCCCTTGTTATGTTCTAGAACCTGTGCCCCATTCTGCCACTTGTTATGCACCAGAACCTGTGCCCCATCCCTTGTTTTGCGCCAGAACCTGTGCCCCATTCTTCCCCTTGTTATTCACCAGAACCTGTGCCCCATTCTGCCCCTTGTTATGCGCCAGAACCTGTGCCCCATCCCTTGTTATGCGCCAGAACCTGTGCCCCATTCTGCCCCTTGTTATGCGCCAGAACCTGTGCCCCATTCTGCCCCTTGTTATGCGCCAGAACCTGTGCCCCATTCTGCCCCTTGTTATGCGCCAGAACCTGTGCCCCATTCTGCCCCTTGTTATGCGCCAGAACCTGTGCCCCATCCCTTGTTATGCGCCAGAACCTGTGCCCCATTCTGCCCCTTGTTATGCACCAGAACCTGTGCCCCATCCCTTGTTATGCGCCAGAACCTGTGCCCCATTCTGCCCCTTGTTATACGCCAGAACCTGTGCCCCATTCTGCCCCTTGTTATGTGCCAGAACCTGTGCCCCATCCCTTGTTATGCGCCAGAACCTGTGCCCCATTCTGCCCCTTGTTATGCACCAGAACCTGTGCCCCATCCCTTGTTATGCGCCAGAACCTGTGCCCCATTCTGCCCCTTGTTATGCGCCAGAACCTGTGCCCCATTCTGCCCCTTGTTATGCACCAGAACCTGTGCCACATTCTGCCCCTTGTTATGCGCCAGAACCTGTGCCCCATCCCTTGTTATGCGCCAGAACCTGTGCCCCATTCTGCCCCTTGTTATGTGCCAGAACCTGTGCCACATTCTGCCCCTTGTTATGCGCCAGAACCTGTGCCCCATTCTGCCCCTTGTTATGCACCAGAACCTGTGCCCCATTCTGCCCCTTGTTATGCACCAGAACCTGTGCCACATTCTGCCCCTTGTTATGCGCCAGAACCTGTGCCACATTCTGCCCCTTGTTATGCGCCAGAACCTGTGCCCCATTCTGCCCCTTGTTATGCACCAGAACCTGTGCCACATTCTGCCCCTTGTTATGCGCCAGAACCTGTGCCCCATCCCTTGTTATGCGCCAGAACCTGTGCCCCATTCTGCCCCTTGTTATGTGCCAGAACCTGTGCCCCATTCTGCCCCTTGTTATGCGCCAGAACCTGTGCCCCATCCCTTGTTATGCGCCAGAACCTGTGCCCCATCCCTTGTTATGCGCCAGAACCTGTGCCCCATTCTGCCCCTTGTTATGCACCAGAACCTGTGCCCCATTCTGCCCCTTGTTATGCGCCAGAACCTGTGCCCCATCCCTTGTTATGCGCCAGAACCTGTGCCCCATTCTGCCCCTTGTTATGCGCCAGAACCTGTGCCCCATTCTGCCCCTTGTTATGCGCCAGAACCTGTGCCCCATTCTGCCCCTTGTTATGCGCCACAACCTGTGCCCCATTCTGCCCCTTGTTATGCACCAGAACCTGTGCCCCATTCTGCCCCTTGTTATGCACCAGAACCTGTGCCCCATCCCTTGTTATGCGCCAGAACCTGTGCCCCATCCCTTGTTATGCGCCAGAACCTGTGCCCCATCCCTTGTTATGCGCCAGAACCTGTGCCCCATCCCTTGTTATGCACCAGAACCTGTGCCCCATTCTGCCCCTTGTTATGCGCCAGAACCTGTGCCCCATTCTGCCCCTTGTTATGCACCAGAACCTGTGCCCCATCCCTTGTTATGTGCCAGAACCTGTGCCCCATTCTGCCCCTTGTTATGCGCCAGAACCTGTGCCCCATTCTGCCCCTTGTTATGCGCCACAACCTGTGCCCCATTCTGCCCCTTGTTATGCGCCACAACCTGTGCCCCATTCTGCCCCTTGTTATGCACCAGAACCTGTGCCCCATCCCTTGTTATGCGCCAGAACCTGTGCCCCATTCTGCCCCTTGTTATGCGCCAGAACCTGTGCCCCATTCTGCCCCTTGTTATGCGCCACAACCTGTGCCCCATTCTGCCCCTTGTTATGCGCCACAACCTGTGCCCCATTCTGCCCCTTGTTATGCACCAGAACCTGTGCCCCATCCCTTGTTATGCGCCAGAACCTGTGCCCCATCCCTTGTTATGCACCAGAACCTGTGCCCCATCCCTTGTTATGCGCCACAACCTGTGCCCCATTCTGCCCCTTGTTATGCACCAGAACCTGTGCCCCATCCCTTGTTATGCGCCAGAACCTGTGCCCCATCCCTTGTTATGCGCCAGAACCTGTGCCCCATCCCTTGTTATGCACCAGAACCTGTGCCCCATTCTGCCCCTTGTTATGCGCCAGAACCTGTGCACCATTCTGCCCCTTGTTATGCACCAGAACCTGTGCCCCATCCCTTGTTATGTGCCAGAACCTGTGCCCCATTCTGCCCCTTGTTATGCGCCAGAACCTGTGCCCCATTCTGCCCCTTGTTATGCGCCACAACCTGTGCCCCATTCTGCCCCTTGTTATGCGCCAGAACCTGTGCCCCATTCTGCCCCTTGTTATGCGCCAGAACCTGTGCCCCATTCTGCCCCTTGTTATGCGCCAGAACCTGTGCCCCATTCTGCCCCTTGTTATGCGCCAGAACCTGTGCCCCATTCTGCCCCTTGTTATGCGCCAGAACCTGTGCCCCATTCTACCCCTTGTTATACGCCAGAACCTGTGCCCCATTCTGCCCCTTGTTATGTGCCAGAACCTGTGCCCCATCCCTTGTTATGTGCCAGAACCTGTGCCCCATTCTGCCCCTTGTTATGCACCAGAACCTGTGCCCCATTCTGCCCCTTGTTTTGCGCCAGAACCTGTGCCCCATCCCTTGTTATGTGCCAGAACCTGTGCCCCATTCTGCCCCTTGTTATGCACCAGAACCTGTGCCCCATTCTGCCCCTTGTTATGCGCCAGAACCTGTGCCCCATTCTGCCCCTTGTTATGTGCCAGAACCTGTGCCCCATTCTGCCCCTTGTTATGTGCCAGAACCTGTGCCCCATTCTGCCCCTTGTTATGCACCAGAACCTGTGCCCCATTCTGCCCCTTGTTATGCGCCAGAACCTGTGCCCCATTCTGCCCCTTGTTATGCGCCAGAACCTGTGCCCCCTTCTGCCCCTTGTTATGTGCCAGAACCTGTGCCCCATTCTGCCCCTTGTTATGCACCAGAACCTGTGCCCCATTCTGCCCCTTGTTATGCGCCAGAACCTGTGCCCCATCCCTTGTTATGCACCAGAACCTGTGCCCCATTCTGCCCCTTGTTATGCGCCAGAACCTGTGCCCCATCCCTTGTTATGCGCCAGAACCTGTGCCCCATTCTGCCCCTTGTTATGCGCCAGAACCTGTGCCCCATTCTGCCCCTTGTTATGCACCAGAACCTGTGCCCCATTCTGCCCCTTGTTATGCGCCAGAACCTGTGCCCCATCCCTTGTTATGCGCCAGAACCTGTGCCCCATTCTGCCCCTTGTTATGCGCAAGAACCTGTGCCCCATTCTGCCCCTTGTTATGCACCAGAACCTGTGCCCCATTCTGCCCCTTGTTATGCGCCAGAACCTGTGCCCCATCCCTTGTTATGCGCCAGAACCTGTGCCCCATTCTGCCCCTTGTTATGCGCCAGAACCTGTGCCCCATCCCTTGTTATGCGCCAGAACCTGTGCCCCATTCTGCCCCTTGTTATGCGCAAGAACCTGTGCCCCATTCTGCCCCTTGTTATGCACCAGAACCTGTGCCCCATTCTGCCCCTTGTTATGCACCAGAACCTGTGCCCCATCCCTTGTTATGCGCCAGAACCTGTGCCCCATTCTGCCCCTTGTTATGCGCCAGAACCTGTGCCCCATTCTGCCCCTTGTTATGCACCAGAACCTGTGCCCCATTCTGCCCCTTGTTATGCGCCAGAACCTGTGCCCCATCCCTTGTTATGCGCCAGAACCTGTGCCCCATTCTGCCCCTTGTTATGCGCAAGAACCTGTGCCCCATTCTGCCCCTTGTTATGCACCAGAACCTGTGCCCCATTCTGCCCCTTGTTATGCGCCAGAACCTGTGCCCCATCCCTTGTTATGCGCCAGAACCTGTGCCCCATTCTGCCCCTTGTTATGCGCCAGAACCTGTGCCCCATCCCTTGTTATGCGCCACAACCTGTGCCCCATTCTGCCCCTTGTTATGCGCCACAACCTGTGCCCCATTCTGCCCCTTGTTATGCGCCACAACCTGTGCCCCATTCTGCCCCTTGTTATGCACCAGAACCTGTGCCCCATCCCTTGTTATGCGCCAGAACCTGTGCCCCATTCTGCCCCTTGTTATGCGCCACAACCTGTGCCCCATTCTGCCCCTTGTTATGCGCCACAACCTGTGCCCCATTCTGCCCCTTGTTATGCGCCAGAACCTGTGCCCCATCCCTTATTATGCGCCAGAACCTGTGCCCCATTCTGCCCCTTGTTATGCACCAGAACCTGTGCCCCATCCCTTGTTATGCGCCAGAACCTGTGCCCCATCCCTTGTTATGCGCCAGAACCTGTGCCACATTCTGCCCCTTGTTATGCACCAGAACCTGTGCCCCATCCCTTGTTATGCGCCACAACCTGTGCCCCATTCTGCCCCTTGTTATGCGCCACAACCTGTGCCCCATTCTGCCCCTTGTTATGCACCAGAACCTGTGCCCCATCCCTTGTTATGCGCCAGAACCTGTGCCCCATCCCTTGTTATGCGCCAGAACCTGTGCCACATTCTGCCCTTGTTATGCACCAGAACCTGTGCCCCATCCCTTGTTATGCGCCAGAACCTGTGCCCCATCCCTTATTATGCGCCAGAACCTGTGCCCCATTCTGCCCCTTGTTATGCACCAGAACCTGTGCCCCATCCCTTGTTATGCGCCACAACCTGTGCCCCATTCTGCCCCTTGTTATGCGCCACAACCTGTGCCCCATTCTGCCCCTTGTTATGCACCAGAACCTGTGCCCCATCCCTTGTTATGCGCCAGAACCTGTGCCCCATCCCTTGTTATGCGCCAGAACCTGTGCCACATTCTGCCCCTTGTTATGCACCAGAACCTGTGCCCCATTCTGCCCCTTGTTATGCGCCAGAACCTGTGCCCCATCCCTTGTTATGCGCCAGAACCTGTGCCACATTCTGCCCCTTGTTATGCACCAGAACCTGTGCCACATTCTGCCCCTTGTTATGCGCCAGAACCTGTGCCCCATTCTGCCCCTTGTTATGCGCCAGAACCTGTGCCCCATTCTGCCCCTTGTTATGCGCCAGAACCTGTGCCCCATCCCTTGTTATGCGCCAGAACCTGTGCCCCATCCCTTGTTATGCGCCAGAACCTGTGCCCCATTCTGCCCCTTGTTATGCACCAGAACCTGTGCCCCATTCTGCCCCTTGTTATGCGCCAGAACCTGTGCCCCCATTCTGCCCCTTGTTATGCGCCAGAACCTGTGCCCCATCCCTTGTTATGCGCCAGAACCTGTGCCCCATCCCTTGTTATGCGCCAGAACCTGTGCCCCATTCTGCCCCTTGTTATGCACCAGAACCTGTGCCCCATTCTGCCCCTTGTTATGCGCCAGAACCTGTGCCCCATCCCTTGTTATGCGCCAGAACCTGTGCCCCATTCTGCCCCTTGTTATGCGCCACAACCTGTGCCCCATTCTGCCCCTTGTTATGCACCAGAACCTGTGCCCCATCCCTTGTTATGCGCCAGAACCTGTGCCCCATCCCTTGTTATGCGCCAGAACCTGTGCCCCATCCCTTGTTATGCGCCAGAACCTGTGCCCCATTCTGCCCCTTGTTATGCGCCAGAACCTGTGCCCCATCCCTTGCTATGCGCCAGAACCTGTGCCCCATCCCTTGTTATGCGCCAGAACCTGTGCCCCATCCCTTGTTATGCACCAGAACCTGTGCCCCATTCTGCCCCTTGTTATGCACCAGAACCTGTGCCCCATTCTGCCCCTTGTTATGCGCCAGAACCTGTGCCCCATTCTGCCCCTTGTTATGCACCAGAACCTGTGCCCCATCCCTTGTTATGCGCCACAACCTGTGCCCCATTCTGCCCCTTGTTATGCGCCAGAACCTGTGCCCCATTCTGCCCCTTGTTATGCGCCAGAACCTGTGCCCCATTCTTCCCCTTGTTATGCGCCAGAACCTGTGCCCCATTCTGCCCCTTGTTATGCGCCAGAACCTGTGCCTCATTCTTCCCCTTGTTATGCGCCAGAACCTGTGCCCCATTCTGCCCCTTGTTATGCACCAGAACCTGTGCCCCATTCTGCCCCTTGTTATGCGCCAGAACCTGTGCCCCATTCTGCCCCTTGTTATTCACCAGAACCTGTGCCCCATTCTTCCCCTTGTTATGCGCCAGAACCTGTGCCCCATTCTGCCCCTTGTTATTAACCAGAACCTGTGCCCCATTCTGCCCCTTGTTATGCGCCAGAACCTGTGCCCCATTCTGCCCCTTGTTATGCGCCAGAACCTGTGCCCCATTCTGCCCCTTGTTATGCGCCAGAACCTGTGCCCCATTCTGCCCCTTGTTATGCGCCAGAACCTGTGCCCCATTCTGCCCCTTGTTATGCGCCAGAACCTGTGCCCCATCCCTTGTTATGCGCCAGAACCTGTGCCCCATTCTGCCCCTTGTTATGCGCCAGAACCTGTGCCCCATTCTGCCCCTTATGCGCCAGAACCTGTGCCCCATTCTGCCCCTTGTTATGCGCCAGAACCTGTGCCCCATTCTGCCCTTGTTATGCGCCAGAACCTGTGCCCCATTCTGCCCCTTGTTATGCGCCAGAACCTGTGCCCCATTCTGCCCCTTGTTATGCGCCAGAACCTGTGCCCCATCCTTTGTTATGCGCCAGAACCTGTGCCCCATTCTGCCCCTTGTTATGCGCCAGAACCTGTGCCCCATTCTGCCCCTTATGCGCCAGAACCTGTGCCCCATTCTGCCCCTTGTTATGCGCCAGAACCTGTGCCCCATTCTGCCCCTTGTTATTCCCCAGAACCTGTGCCCCATTCTGCCCCTTGTTATTAACCAGAACCTGTGCCCCATTCTGCCCCTTGTTATGCGCCAGAACCTGTGCCCCATTCTGCCCCTTGTTATTAACCAGAACCTGTGCCCCATTCTGCCCCTTGTTATGCGCCAGAACCTGTGCCCCATTCTGCCCCTTGTTATGCGCCAGAACCTGTGCCCCATTCTGCCCCTTGTTATGCGCCAGAACCTGTGCCCCATTCTGCCCCTTGTTATGCGCCAGAACCTGTGCCCCATTCTGCCCCTTGTTATGCGCCAGAACCTGTGCCCCATCCCTTGTTATGCGCCAGAACCTGTGCCCCATTCTGCCCCTTGTTATGCGCCAGAACCTGTGCCCCATTCTGCCCCTTATGCGCCAGAACCTGTGCCCCATTCTGCCCCTTGTTATGCGCCAGAACCTGTGCCCCATTCTGCCCCTTGTTATTCCCCAGAACCTGTGCCCCATTCTGCCCCTTGTTATGCGCCAGAACCTGTGCCCCATTCTGCCCCTTGTTATGCGCCAGAACCTGTGCCCCATTCTGCCCCTTGTTATGCGCCAGAACCTGTGCCCCATCCCTTGTTATGCGCCAGAACCTGTGCCCCATTCTGCCCCTTGTTATGCGCCAGAACCTGTGCCCCATTCTGCCCCTTATGCGCCAGAACCTGTGCCCCATTCTGCCCCTTGTTATGCGCCAGAACCTGTGCCCCATTCTGCCCCTTGTTATTCCCCAGAACCTGTGCCCCATTCTGCCCCTTGTTATTAACCAGAACCTGTGCCCCATTCTGCCCCTTGTTATGCGCCAGAACCTGTGCCCCATTCTGCCCCTTGTTATGCGCCAGAACCTGTGCCCCATTCTGCCCCTTGTTATGCGCCAGAACCTGTGCCCCATTCTGCCCCTTGTTATGCGCCAGAACCTGTGCCCCATTCTGCCCCTTGTTATGCGCCAGAACCTGTGCCCCATTCTGCCCCTTGTTATACGCCAGAACCTGTGCCCCATTCTGCCCCTTGTTATTAACCAGAACCTGTGCCCCATCCCTTGTTATGCGCCAGAATCTGTGCCCCATTCTGCCCCTTGTTATACGCCAGAACCTGTGCCCCATTCTGCCCCTTGTTATACGCCAGAACCTGTGCCCCATTCTGCCCCTTGTTATTAACCAGAACCTGTGCCCCATTCTCCCGGTGCGTTGTTTCCCCTTTATTTCTCTTCACTTTGCCAAATGGACCTCGGGGCTTTGGGTTAAAGTCAGAACCAGATTATTTGGGAAATAGCTGAATGTTTCTGAATAGATTTGATTTAATTTTCAGTTTTTCCTGAAAATATCAAATAGGAAGATGCACTTCCGTTGGCGCCGATGGGAGGCGAAGGGGTTAAATCGGACCCAGTTGTCCAGTTGTCGAGGTTCCCTGATTCACGGGGCAGTTTTGGGTCTGGTTTGGCCGGTGGCATTTCCGGATCTTCCATGTTGGGTCAAATGTGGAATCAATGGGGTGAATTAAAGGGGAACTAACCCTCTAAGTTCTCTGGATATTAAGCGGGGGGGGGGTCTGGGTTGGTCTCATTGTTGGTTCCTAGAGACATTGGGGGACATTTTAATATGAATTTGCTCAGGGGTTCTGAGCCCCCGAGCCCATTACAATGGTTCTGACCCATAAGGTGAATGGGCTCCTTGTATGGCGCCGCTGAAATGGGCCATTTTATTGCTCTATTGCGGCCCCCGTGGCCCTATTTACATTACAAATCCGCCGCGACACTCGGGCAATTGGGGAAATAAATGGAACGAGCGGCGCTGTCGGGTCGGTAATGCGGAACGGCCGTATTTCAGGCGACGGCAGAGCAGCAAATGAATGATTTATCAGATTAATAACGTCGCTGACATTTATATTTGCAGCGGGTCTGATCCGTATCAAAGTGGCGCCGTCCGACTCTGATTAGCGCCGGGATTTGTTGTACAGGGACATTAATGGGAGGTCTCGGAGCCGCGCTGTCACGTCCCAGGGGCCCCCGGGTCTGCAGGGGCCACAGAATTAACTAGAACTTTAGTGATGATCGCTGTGATCCGAATGGGCCAAGCCTCGGCGCTTCCATTTATTGGAATTTACAAATACAGATATGGGGTCCATTATCCAGAAACCTGTTATCCAGAAACTGATCCGTCTCCCATAGGTTCCATTATACTCAAATAATTCTCATTTTCTCCGTAATAATAAAACAGAACCTTTGTACTGGACCCAACCAGAGATATAATGGATCCTTATTGGGATAATACAATCCTATTGGGCCTTATGGTACAGGGAGACAAAATACAGAAAGACCCCTTATCTGGAAAACCCCAAGTCCTGAGTATTCCGGATACAGATAAGTTGGGGTGCATGTTAAGCTACCTTTATTAGTGGTTGGGGTCAGGGTTGTACTGGGGGTATGCGGGCCCCCCGAGGCTGCCACCCCAGGGGCCCCACACATACAGTACCCCCGAGGCTGCCACCCCAGGGGCCCCACACATACAGTACCCCCGATGCTGCCACCCCAGGGGCCCCACACATACAGTACCCCCGAGGCTGCCACCCCAGGGACCCCCAATGCTGCCACCCCAGGGGCCCCACACATACAGTACCCCCAGGGCACCAGCCCCAGGGACCCCCTCCTTGCCCCCCCCCCCAAGTGCACCTAAGTAGAAACGATCGGGGGAGGGAGGCCAGCTGGGGTTTTTCACCGTGCCCCAGTCCGACCGGGGTAGGTAGGTAGCTTGCAGGGGTAAAGGAACCCCTCCAACACCAATGTTACCCCCCCAAAGCAGTGACCCCTAATAACCAATTAGCATTTAGCTTTCATCTCTCTCTACTGTATGTGGATGGATAATGAAAGCCCAGCTGTGATTGGACACAAATTGTTGAGTTGGGGGGAAGGGGGGTGCAGGGTCACAGAATCTATAGGTGATATCTATAGTAAATATATATAGGGGCATCTGATGGGCCAAGTGCTGTTTCTCTGACATTTGGGCCGACGCTGTGTTTCTTCTGATTCTGTGTCGTTGGGAGACCAGGCGCCCAGTTGGCCAACGTCACCTGACCCCTCAGGAACCCCCATAACCGTATAATGACTGCACTGAATGGAACTAAAACCTCAGGCAATTAATAGTAAACCAGCAATTACTGCCCCCTCTCTGCCCCCTACCTGCCTCTTACCTACCCTAAATCTGAGCACCGTATTTAAGTGTTTCCATGGAAACGCAGTTAACCCCTGTAAGGGATGGTAGAGAGGAACAGGGTACTGTAGCGGCTGGTAGGGAGGCTGGGGGTACAATAAGGGCTGGTAGGGAGGCTGGGGGTATAATAAGGGATGGTAGGGAGGCTGGGGGTACAATAAGGGCTGGTAGGGAGGCTGGGGGTATAATAAGGGCTGGTAGGGAGGCTGGGGGTACAATAAGGGCTGGTAGGGAGGCTGGGGGTACAATAAGGGCTGGTAGGGAGGCTGGGGGTACAATAAGGGCTGGTAGGGAGGCTGGGGGTACAATAAGGGCTGGTAGGGAGGCTGGGGGTACAATAAGGGCTGGTAGGGAGGCTGGGGGTACAATAAGGGCTGGTAGGGAGGCTGGGGGTACAATAAGGGCTGGTAGGGAGGCTGGGGGGCAATAAGAGCTGGTAGGGAGGCTGGGGGGACAATAAGGACTGGTAGGGAGGCTGGGGGTACAATAAGGGGCTGGTAGGGAGGCTGGGGGTACAATAAGGGCTGGTAGGGAGGCTGGGGGTATAATAAGAGCTGGTAGGGAGGCTGGGGGGACAATAAGGGCTGGTAGGGAGGCTGGGGGTATAATAAGGGCTGGTAGGGAGGCTGGTGGTACAATAAGAGCTGGTAGGGAGGCTGGGGGTACAATAAGGGGCTGGTAGGGAGGCTGGGGGTACAATAAGAGCTGGTAGGGAGGCTGGGGGGACAATAAGGACTGGCAGGGAGGCTGGGGGTACAATAAAAGCTGGTAGGGAGGCTGGGGGTACAATAAGAGCTGGTAGGGAGGCTGGGGGGACAATAAGGACTGGCAGGGAGGCTGGGGGTATAATAAGGGCTGGTAGGGAGGCTGGGGGTACAATAAAAGCTGGTAGGGAGGCTGGGGGTACAATAAGAGCTGGTAGGGAGGCTGGGGGGACAATAAGGACTGGCAGGGAGGCTGGGGGTACAATAAAAGCTGGTAGGGAGGCTGGGGGGACGATAAGGGCTGGTAGGGAGGCTGGGGGTACAATAAGGGCTGGTAGGGAGGCTGGGGGGACGATAAGGGCTGGTAGGGAGGCTGGTGGTACAATAAGGGCTGGTAGGGAGGCTGGGGGAGGTATGTGTGGATAAGAGTCTCATTTACAAAATACAAATATTAAATGGATTTTGTGTGGTTCTGTACCATGGCTCTATGTCCTGTTGGTACCATGTGGCACTATGTAGGGTATAGAGAGGGTTAGGGTACCATATGTAGGGTATAGAGAGGGTTAGGGTACCATATGTAGGGTATAGAGAGGGTTAGGGTACCATATGTGGGGGCAGAGAGGGTTAGGGTACCATATGTGGGGGGCAGAGAGGGTTAGGGTACCATATGTGGGGGGCAGAGAGGGTTAGGGTACCATATGTGGGGGGCAGAGAGGGTTAGGGTACCATATGTGGGGGGTATAGAGGGTTAGGGTACCATATGTAGGGTATAGAGAGGGTTAGGGTACCATATGTGGGGGCAGAGAGGGTTAGGGTACCATATGTGGGGGGTATAGAGGGTTAGGGTACCATATGTAGGGTATAGAGAGGGTTAGGGTACCATATGTGGGGGCAGAGAGGGTTAGGGTACCATATGTGGGGTTTAGAGAGGGTTAGGGTACCATATGTGGGGGGCAGAGAGGGTTAGGGTACCATATGTGGGGGTATAGAGAGGGTTAGGGTACCATATGTGGGGGGCAGAGAGGGTTAGGGTACCATATGTGGGGTTTAGAGAGGGTTAGGGTACCATATGTGGGGGGCAGAGAGGGTTAGGGTACCATATGTGGGGTTTAGAGAGGGTTAGGGTACCATATGTGGGGTTTAGAGAGGGTTAGGGTACCATATGTGGGGGGCAGAGAGGGTTAGGGTACCATATGTGGGGTTTAGAGAGGGTTAGGGTACCATATGTGGGGGGCAGAGAGGGTTAGGGTACCATATGTGGGGGTATAGAGAGGGTTAGGGTACCATATGTGGGGGGCAGAGAGGGTTAGGGTACCATATGTGGGGGGCAGAGAGGGTTAGGGTACCATATGTGGGGGGCAGAGAGGGTTAGGGTACCATATGTGGGGGGCAGAGAGGGTTAGGGTACCATATGTGGGGTATAGATAGGGTTAGGGTACCATATGTGGGGGGCAGAGAGGGTTAGGGTACCATATGTGGGGGGCAGAGAGGGTTAGGGTACCATATGTGGGGTATAGATAGGGTTAGGGTACCATATGGGGGGTATAGATAGGGTTAGGGTACCATATGTGGGGGCAGAGAGGGTTAGGGTACCATATGTGGGGGGCAGAGAGGGTTATGGTACCAAATGTGGGGGGGTATATACTAGTTGGGCTGCTGGATATTGTGCCATGGCTGTGGGCCTGAACTGGCAACCTGGCCAATGCCGGAGGCTTACACTGTCATACACTGGAATATTGGGCCTGTGGGGGGCTGTTTGGGCCCCCCCTGCTCACCCACTCTGGGCCCAGTATTCACTGCTTTGTGCCCCCTAGGGTGATAGCCCCCCAGTTTGGGAATCTGTGGTCCAAGAGATTCATTGGGAAACCATTGCATTCCCAGCTGCTGCCCCCTGTTACCCCCTTGGCCCTCCCAGCCCCCCACATTCTTCCGCCAGTGCCCCCTGTGCCTGTGCCCCCCTGTGATTCATATCCCGCATGTATTTGTATTCAGCCTGGGAGTGCAGAATAGATGGAGGGCAGCCAGGACTGAAAGGGTTAATGTTGTTCTGCCCATGCTCCCCCAGCAATAAAGGGCAAGTAGCTTCTTTAATGCCCCTGCCCTTTTCTCTCTGTGTAACGCAGGTAGAGGGATTAGTGCTCCGCAGGTAGAGGGATTAGTGCCCCGCAGGTAGAGGGATTAGTGCCCCGCAGGTAGAGGGATTAGTGCCCCGCAGGTAGAGGGATTAGTGCCCCGCAGGTAGAGGGATTAGTGCCCCGCAGGTAGAGGGATTACTGCCCCGCAGGTAGAGGGATTACTGCCCCGCAGGTAGAGGGATTACTGCCCCGCAGGTAGAGGGATTACTGCCCCGCAGGTAGAGGGATCAGTGCCCCGCAGGTAGAGGGATCAGTGCCCCGCAGGTAGAGGGATCAGTGCCCCGCAGGTAGAGGGATTAGTGCCCCGCAGGTAGAGGGATCAGTGCCCCGCAGGTAGAGGGATTAGTGCCCCGCAGGTAGAGGGATCACTGCCCCGCAGGTAGAGGGATCAGTGCCCCGCAGGTAGAGGGATTACTGCCCCGCAGGTAGAGGGATTACTGCCCCGCAGGTAGAGGGATCAGTGCCCCGCAGGTAGAGGGATCAGTGCCCCGCAGGTAGAGGGATCAGTGCCCCGCAGGTAGAGGGATCAGTGCCCCGCAGGTAGAGGGATCAGTGCCCCGCAGGTAGAGGGATCACTGCCCCGCAGGTAGAGGGATCACTGCCCCGCAGGTAGAGGGATTACTGCCCCGCAGGTAGAGGGATCACTGCCCCGCAGGTAGAGGGATCACTGCCCCGCAGGTAGAGGGATCACTGCCCCGCAGGTAGAGGGATCAGTGCCCCGCAGGTAGAGGGATCACTGCCCCGCAGGTAGAGGGATCACTGCCCCGCAGGTAGAGGGATCAGTGCCCCGCAGGTAGAGGGATTACTGCCCCGCAGGTAGAGGGATCACTGCCCCGCAGGTAGAGGGATCACTGCCCCGCAGGTAGAGGGATCACTGCCCCGCAGGTAGAGGGATCAGTGCCCCGCAGGTAGAGGGATCTCTGCCCCGCAGGTAGAGGGATCACTGCCCCGCAGGTAGAGGGATCAGTGCCCCGCAGGTAGAGGGATTACTGCCCCGCAGGTAGAGGGATTACTGCCCCCGCAGGTAGAGGGATTACCCAGGTGGGGCCCCCGCAGGTAGAGGGATCAGTGCCCCGCAGGTAGAGGGATCAGTGCCCCGCAGGTAGAGGGATCAGTGCCCCGCAGGTAGAGGGATCAGTGCCCCGCAGGTAGAGGGATCAGTGCCCCGCAGGTAGAGGGATCAGTGCCCGCAGGTAGAGGGATCAGTGCCCCGCAGGTAGAGGGATCAGTGCCCCGCAAGGTAGAGGGATCAGTGCCCCGCAGGTAGAGGGATCAGTGCCCCGCAGGTAGAGGGATCAGTGCCCCGCAGGTAGAGGGATCACTGCCCCGCAGGTAGAGGGATCACTGCCCCGCAGGTAGAGGGATCACTGCCCCGCAGGTAGAGGGATCACTGCCCCGCAGGTAGAGGGATCACTGCCCCGCAGGTAGAGGGATCAGTGCCCCGCAGGTAGAGGGATTTCTGCCCCGCAGGTAGAGGGATTTCTGCCCCGCAGGTAGAGGGATCACTGCCCCGCAGGTAGAGGGATCAGTGCCCCGCAGGTAGAGGGATCACTGCCCCGCAGGTAGAGGGATTACTGCCCCGCAGGTAGAGGGATCACTGCCCCGCAGTAGAGGGATCACTGCCCCGCAGGTAGAGGGATCACTGCCCCGCAGGTAGAGGGATCACTGCCCCGCAGGTAGAGGGATCACTTCACTGCCCCGCAGGTAGAGGGATCACTGCCCCGCAGGTAGAGGGATCTCTGCCCCGCAGGTAGAGGGATCTCTGCCCCGCAGGTAGAGGGATCACTGCCCCGCAGGTAGAGGGATCACTGCCCCGCAGGTAGAGGGATCACTGCCCCGCAGGTAGAGGGATCACTGCCCCGCAGGTAGAGGGATCACTGCCCCGCAGGTAGAGGGATCACTGCCCCGCAGGTAGAGGGATCACTGCCCCGCAGGTAGAGGGATCACTGCCCCGCAGGTAGAGGGATCAGTGCCCCGCAGGTAGAGGGATCACTGCCCCGCAGGTAGAGGGATTAGTGCCCCGCAGGTAGAGGGATCACTGCCCCGCAGGTAGAGGGATCAGTGCCCCGCAGGTAGAGGGATCAGTGCCCCGCAGGTAGAGGGATTACTGCCCCGCAGGTAGAGGGATCAGTGCCCCGCAGGTAGAGGGATCAGTGCCCCGCAGGTAGAGGATCCAAGTGCTTTTCAACTGAGCACTAAAGGGTGTCTCTGTGTCTGTCTGCCTGTCTCTGTCTCTGTGTTTGTCTGCCTGTCTCTATCTCTCTGTGTCTGTCTGCCTGTCTCTGTCTCTGTGTTTGTCTGCCTGTCTCTGTGTCTGTCTGCCTGTCTCTGTCTGCCTGTCTGTCTCTCTGTGTCTGTCTGCCTGTCTCTGTCTCTGTCTTCCTGTCTCTGTCTCTCTGTGTCTGTCTGCCTGTCTCTGTCTGCCTGTCTGTCTCTCTGTGTCTGTCTGCCTGTCTCTGTCTCTGTCTTCCTGTCTCTGTCTCTCTGTGTCTGTCTGCCTGTCTCTGTCTGCCTGTCTGTCTCTCTGTGTCTGTCTGCCTGTCTCTGTCTCTGTCTTCCTGTCTCTGTCTCTCTGTGTCTGTCTGCCTGTCTCTGTCTCTCTGTGTCTGTCTGCCTGTCTCTGTCTCTCTGTGTCTGTCTGCCTGTCTCTGTCTCTCTGTGTCTGTCTGCCTGTCTCTGTCTGCCTGTCTCTGTCTCTATGTCTGTCTGCCTTTCTGTCTCTCTGTGTCTGTCTTCCTGTCTCTGTCTCTCTGTGTCTGTCTGCCTGTCTGTGTCTGTCTGTCTGCCTGTCTCTGTTTCCCTGTGTCTGTCTGCCTGTCTCTCTGTGTCTGTCTGTCTCTCTGTGTCTGTCTGTCTCTCTCAATTACACCACTGTCTCACCTACCACACACACACCAGGTTGGGAAGGTCTCTCTGTTAATAGTTCAGCTTTGCTGTCTGTAGACTCCAGAAATGTATTGGCTGGAGCTGCCATACCAACCGGGCCAGTCAGGGGGCGCTCCGCACTCGGAAATGGGGGGGGGGGGGTTCTTAGGTTTGTTTCCCTGGTTCATAATGCAGCTGTAAAGCCATTGCCTATGGGTTACTATACAGAATGGTTCCCTATGTAATTACATTCATGCAAGCCACATGGGGGGGGGGGGGCATCCCATAATAGCCCCACTCATCCAGTCCTAGTTCTCTGAGACACTTTGCTGATCGCTTGATCCTTACGCCCAGCGGCCGGGGGTGAAAGCGTTTGGCTCTTTGCTGATCTCTTGATCCTTACGCCCAGCGGCCGGGGGTGAAAGCGTTTGGCTCTTTGCTGATCTCTTGATCCTTACGCCCAGCGGCCGGGGGTGAGGGTAACAAGGGAGTTGCTTTCCATGTAATTAGAGGAGATTTCCGCGGAGCTGACAGTTCCCTCTCTGAGGGGCAATAAATCATCATTAGGGGCATCAGAGTGTGGGTGCAGATGGGAACTGATGGAGGGAGGCAGGGGGAGGTCTCCGGCCGTGAAGGCCAACCCCCCCGCTGGGGCAGAGAGTCGGAATCTGTATGAAGTGGATCTGAGGTTCTGGTTCCGTGAGTCTAATGGGAAGGCCTGGGCCAGTTCCAAGGTGCGACAAATGATTTGTGTGTTATTAACCCCCGGCGAGTCATTATGCAGGCCGCCAGAGACGCTCGGCGGATGGGGGGGGGGGGCTGCCCATGCATTGCTGAACTTGCCACATTTATCAAGTTGACTGATGGCTTTTGGGTCCCAGTGGTTAATGTAGTGGGTAATTAACTGTCATTTGCTTAGTAATGGCCCAATGATCAATGGGTTGTGTGGGAACTAATTCCAATCAGGGGGCTGAGAAATGGGCCGGGGGGGCAAGTCCTGCCGGGGGGGCACACTCACTGGCTGCTGCGGGAGGGGCCATTACCCCCAGCTGTTTCTGCCCCCATGGGGGTATTTTCTCTTTCTCTGGGGCCCCAATCAGTACTGTTTGATCTGTCTGTGGCCCCTTATGGTTATGTGTAACTGTCACTGTGTCTGTCCCTTTCCCTTCCCTGCACTGCTGGTTCTGACTCCTGATACAACTCCCCAATATCCATTCATTCCTCATTCTCACTGGGTTTATAGTTATGTGTAACTGTCACTGTCCCTTTCCCTTCCCTGCACTGCTGGTTCTGACTCCTGATACAACTCCCCAATATCCATTCATCCCTCATTCTCACTGGGTTTATAGTTATGTGTAACTGTCACTGTGTCTGTCCCTTTCCCTTCCCTGCACTGCTGGTTCTGACTCCTGATACAACTCCCCAATATCCATTCATCCCTCATTCTCACTGGGTTTATAGTTATGTGTAACTGTCACTGTGTCTGTCCCTTTCCCTTCCCTGCACTGCTGGTTCTGACTCCTGATACAACTCCCCAATATCCATTCATCCCTCATTCTCACTGGGTTTATAGTTATGTGTAACTGTCACTGTGTCTGTCCCTTTCCCTTCCCTGCACTGCTGGTTCTGACTCCTGATACAACTCCCCAATATCCATTCATCCCTCATTCTCACTGGGTTTATAGTTATGTGTAACTGTCACTGTGTCTGTCCCTTTCCCTTCCCTGCACTGCTGGTTCTGACTCCTGATACAACTCCCCAATATCCATTCATTCCTCATTCTTACTGGGTTTATAGTAATGTGTAACTGTCACTGTGTCTGTCCCTTTCCCTTCCCTGCACTGCTGGTTCTGACTCCTGATACAACTCCCCAATACCCATTCATCCCTCATTCTTACTGGGTTTATAGTTATGTGTAACTGTCACTGTGTCTGTCCCTTCCCTTCTCTGCACTGCTGGTTCTGACTCCTGATACAACTCCCCAATATCCATTCATTCCTCATTCTCACTGGGTTTATAGTTATGTGTAACTGTCACTGTGTCTGTCCCTTTCCCTTCCCTGCACTGCTGGTTCTGACTCCTGATACAACTCCCCAATATCCATTCATCCCTCATTATCATTGGGTTTATAGTTATGTGTAACTGTCACTGTGTCTGTCCCTTTCCCTTCCCTGCACTGCTGGTTCTGACTCCTGATACAACTCCCCAATACCCATTCATTCCTCATTCTCACTGGGTTTATAGTTATGTGTAACTGTCACTGTGTCTGTCCCTTTCCCTTCCCTGCACTGCTGGTTCTGACTCCTGATACAACTCCCCAATACCCATTCATTCCTCATTCTCACTGGGTTTATAGTTATGTGTAACTGTCACTGTGTCTGTCCCTTTCCCTTCCCTGCACTGCTGGTTCTGACTCCTGATACAACTCCCCAATATCCATTCATTCCTCATTCTCACTGGGTTTATAGTTATGTGTAACTGTCACTGTGTCTGTCCCTTTCCCTTCCCTGCACTGCTGGTTCTGACTCCTGATACAACTCCCCAATATCCATTCATTCCTCATTCTCACTGGGTTTATAGTTATGTGTAACTGTCACTGTCCCTGTCCCTTTCCCTTCCCTGCACTGCTGGTTCTGACTCCTGATACAACTCCCCAATATCCATTCATTCCTCATTCTCACTGGGTTTATAGTTATGTGTAACTGTCACTGTGTCTGTCCCTTTCCTTTCCCTTCCCTGCACTGCTGGTTCTGACTCCTGATACAACTCCCCAATACCCATTCATTCCTCATTCTCACTGGGTTTATAGTTATGTGTAACTGTCACTGTGTCTGTCCCTTTCCCTTCCCTGCACTGCTGGTTCTGACTCCTGATACAACTCCCCAATATCCATTCATTCCTCATTCTCACTGGGTTTATAGTTATGTGTAACTGTCACTGTCCCTGTCCCTTTCCCTTCCCTGCACTGCTGGTTCTGACTCCTGATACAACTCCCCAATATCCATTCATTCCTCATTCTCACTGTCACTCTGTCCCTTTACACTTTTCGGGGCCCAATTTTTGTATAAATGCAGCATTTCTGTATATTTGACTCCTGCCCCTTGGATATTTATTTGCCCCAGAGGAATGGCAAATTCACATGAAACCCTATTGCCTCTTCCAGGTTATTTGGTGTGACGGGTAACTGTGCGGCCTGCAGCAAACTCATTCCTGCCTTCGAAATGGTCATGAGAGCCAAGGAGAACGTCTACCACTTGGACTGTTTCGCCTGTCAGCTCTGTAACCAGAGGTAAGTCTGGGGGGGGGCAAATACAGCTCTGTAACCAGAGGTAAGACTGGGGGGGCAAATACAGCTCTGTAACCAGAGGTAAGTCTGGGGGGGCAAATACAGCTCTGTAACCAGAGGTAAGTCTGGGGGGGGGGCAAATACAGCTCTGTAACCAGAGGTAAGTCTGGGGGGGGCAAATACAGCTCTGTAACCAGAGGTAAGTCTGGGGGGGGCAAATACAGCTCTGTAACCAGAGGTAAGTCTGGGGGGGCAAATACAGCTCTGTAACCAGAGGTAAGTCTGGGGGGGCAAATACAGCTCTGTAACCAGAGGTAAGTCTGGGGGGGCAAATACAGCTCTGTAACCAGAGGTAAGTCTGGGGGGGGGCAAATACAGCTCTGTAACCAGAGGTAAGTCTGGGGGGGGGCAAATACAGCTCTGTAACCAGAGGTAAGTCTGGGGGGGCAAATACAGCTCTGTAACCAGAGGTAAGTCTGGGGGGGCAAATACAGCTCTGTAACCAGAGGTAAGTCTGGGGGGGGCAAATACAGCTCTGTAACCAGAGGTAAGTCTGGGGGGGGCAAATACAGCTCTGTAACCAGAGGTAAGTCTGGGGGGGGGGGCAAATACAGCTCTGTAACCAGAGGTAAGTCTGGGGGGGGGGCAAATACAGCTCTGTAACCAGAGGTAAGTCTGGGGGGGCAAATACAGCTCTGTAACCAGAGGTAAGTCTGGGGGGGCAAATACAGCTCTGTAACCAGAGGTAAGTCTGGGGGGGCAAATACAGCTCTGTAACCAGAGGTAAGTCTGGGGGGGGCAAATACAGCTCTGTAACCAGAGGTAAGTCTGGGGGGGGCAAATACAGCTCTGTAACCAGAGGTAAGTCTGGGGGGGGCAAATACAGCTCTGTAACCAGAGGTAAGTCTGGGGGGGCAAATACAGCTCTGTAACCAGAGGTAAGTCTGGGGGGGGCAAATACAGCTCTGTAACCAGAGGTAAGTCTGGGGGGGGCAAATACAGCTCTGTAACCAGAGGTAAGTCTGGGGGGGCAAATACAGCTCTGTAACCAGAGGTAAGTCTGGGGGGGCAAATACAGCTCTGTAACCAGAGGTAAGTCTGGGGGGGGGCAAATACAGCTCTGTAACCAGAGGTAAGTCTGGGGGGGGCAAATACAGCTCTGTAACCAGAGGTAAGTCTGGGGGGGGGGCAAATACAGCTCTGTAACCAGAGGTAAGTCTGGGGGAGGCAAATACAGCTCTGTAACCAGAGGTAAGTCTGGGGGGGGGGCAAATACAGCTCTGTAACCAGAGGTAAGTCTGGGGGGGGGGGGCAAATACAGCTCTGTAACCAGAGGTAAGACTGGGGGGGGCAAATACAGCTCTGTAACCAGAGGTAAGTCTGGGGGGGGGGGCAAATACAGCTCTGTAACCAGAGGTAAGTCTGGGGGGCAAATACAGCTCTGTAACCAGAGGTAAGTCTGGGGGGGGGCAAATACAGCTCTGTAACCAGAGGTAAGTCTGGGGGGGGGGGGGCAAATACAGCTCTGTAACCAGAGGTAAGTCTGGGGGGGGGGCAAATACAGCTCTGTAACCAGAGGTAAGTCTGGGGGAGGCAAATACAGCTCTGTAACCAGAGGTAAGTCTGGGGGGGGGCAAATACAGCTCTGTAACCAGAGGTAAGTCTGGGGGAGGCAAATACAGCTCTGTAACCAGAGGTAAGTCTGGGGGGGCAAATACAGCTCTGTAACCAGAGGTAAGTCTGGGGGGGGCAAATACAGCTCTGTAACCAGAGGTAAGTCTGGGGGGGGCAAATACAGCTCTGTAACCAGAGGTAAGTCTGGGGGGGGCAAATACAGCTCTGTAACCAGAGGTAAGTCTGGGGGAGGCAAATACAGCTCTGTAACCAGAGGTAAGTCTGGGGGGGGGCAAATACAGCTCTGTAACCAGAGGTAAGTCTGGGGGGGCAAATACAGCTCTGTAACCAGAGGTAAGTCTGGGGGGGGCAAATACAGCTCTGTAACCAGAGGTAAGTCTGGGGGGGCACCATGGGTGCGGTGGGCCGGCAGCAGACATAAGTTAAATGGTTACAATTAACCCCCGCCCCGCCCCCCCACCAGACAGTATTTCCTTCTGCCCCTAATTGCAGCCACGGTGTCGCCACTTAGTAACCCCCCCAACACAATGTCACTGGCACAGCTCATAATAACCAGTCCCATTCATTCAGCCCATTGTCGGGGGCTTTATTACAGAGGGGCCTTTGTGCTTAATTGGAGACTTGAGCTAAAATCCATTTCAGTCGGCAGCGAAACAAAGGGATCTGACCCTGCTGTGAGACCCATGCATTTGGGGGGCTTTTCCCTCACCCCCTCTCCGATTATTCCTTTATAGTGGGGGGGGGCAGATTTACAGTGGCACCCCTAGAATACCCTGCTGCCCCCTGAGCGGTGCAATAAAGGCATCAGATTATCCCGACTCTCACAGAGTGAAGCTGCTTCATAAGGGGGCAAATTAGGTTGGGGCTTTATGGGGTGGTCACCTTTAAACTCAAAGCAACTTTGCAATTGGTCTTCATTATTTATTTGTTATAGTTTTTGAATTATTTGCCTTCTGCTTCCAACTCTTTGCAGCTTTTAAATGGGGGTCACTGACCCCGGCAGCCAAACCCTATTGCTCTTACTTTTTATTCCTTATCTTTCTATTCAGCCCCTCCCCTATTCATATTCCTGTCTCTCATCCAAACCACTCCCTGGTTGCTAAGGTAACTTGGACCATAGCAACCAAACAAACTATTGCTCTGTGAGGCTCCAGTTTTATTGATATTGTTACTTTTTATTCCTTATCTTTCTATTCAGCCCCTCCCCTATTCATATACCCATCTCTCATCCAAACCAATTCCTGGTTACTAAGGTAACTTGGAGCCTAGCAACCAAAAAGCTCTTGCTCTGTGAGGCTCCAATTTTATTGTTATTGTTACATTTTGTCACTTTCTTTTCTATTGAGTCCCTCCCCTATTCATATACCTGTCTCTCATCAAAACCAATTCCTGGTTACTAAGGTAACTTGGAGCCTAGCAACCAAAAAACTATTGCTCTCTGAGGCTCCAGTTTTACTGTTATTGTTACTTTTTGTCACTTTCTTTTCTATTTAGCCCCTCCCCTATTCATATACCAGCCTCATCCAAACCACTCCCTGGTTACTAAGATAACTTGGACCATAGCAACCAAACAAACTATTGCTCTGTGAGGCTCCAGTTTTATTGTTATTGTTACTTTTTATTCCTTATCTTTCTATTCAGCCCCTCCCCTATTCATATACCCATCTCTCATCCAAACCAATTCCTGGTTACTAAGGTAACTTGGAGCCTAGCAACCAAAAAGCTCTTGCTCTGTGAGGCTCCAATTTTATTGTTATTGTTACATTTTGTCACTTTCTTTTCTATTCAGTCCCTCCCCTATTCATATACCTGTCTCTCATCCAAACCAATTCCTGGTTACTAAGGTAACTTGGAGCCTAGCAACCAAAAAAACTATTGCTCACTGAGGCTCCAGTTTTACTGTTATTGTTACTTTTTGTCACTTTCTTTTCTATTTAGCCCCTCCCCTATTCATATACCAGCCTCATCCAAACCACTCCCTGGTTACTAAGATAACTTGGACCATAGCAACCAAACAAACTATTGCTCTGTGAGGCTCCAGTTTTATTGTTATTGTTACTTTTTATTCCTTAACTTTCTATTCAGCCCCTCCCCTATTCATATACCCATCTCTCATCCAAACCAATTCCTGGTTACTAAGGTAATTTGGAGCCTAGCAACCAAAAAGCTCTTGCTCTGTGAGGCTCCAATTTTATTGTTATTGTTACATTTTGTCACTTTCTTTTCTATTCAGTCCCTCCCTTATTCATATACCTGTCTCTCATCCAAACCAATTCCTGGTTACTAAGGTAACTTGGAGCCTAGCAACCAAAAAACTATTGCTCTCTGAGGCTCCAGTTTTACTGTTATTGTTATTTTTTGTCACTTTCTTTTCTATTTAGCCCCTCCCCTATTCATATACCAGCCTCATCCAAACCACTCCCTGGTTACTAAGATAACTTGGACCATAGCAACCAAACAAACTATTGCCCTGTGAGGCTACAATTTTATTGTTCTTGTTGCTTTTTATTCCTTATCTTTCTATTCAGGTCCTCCCCTATTCATATACCCATCTCTTATCCAAACCAATTCCTGGTTACTAAGGTAACTTGGAGCCTAGCAACCAGAAAGCTATTGCTCTGTGAGGCTCCAGTTTTATTGTTATTGTTACTTTTTATTCCTTATCTTTCTATTCAGCCCCTCCCCTATTCATATACCAGTCTCTCATCCAAACCACTCCCTGGTTGCTAGGGTAACTTGGACCCTAGCAACCAAATAACTGCTGAAACTCCAAACAGGAGAGCTGCTGAACTGAAAATGAAATAACAAAGACACTCCATATAAAAAAATAAAGACCAATTGCAAACTGTCTGTACCCCCCCAATCACACACTCTGCATGGCGTTGTGCTGCATCATGTGACTGCCGTACGCACCGCAGTGTAGAACATTCTCTTTATCTCTTGTTGCAGGTTCTGTGTGGGAGACAAGTTTTTCCTGAAGAACAACATGATTCTGTGCCAGACGGACTATGAGGAAGGGTTAATGAAAGAGGGTTATTCTGCCCAAGTGCGCTGAGCCCCTCCCCCCGCGCACCCCAAAAACATCAGCACTACGTCCTTTTTATCTGCTCTACGTGTAAATACGAATCGGCCCTGGAGCCCCCGGAATTGCGTCCCTACGATCATGGGGGGCCCCTGGGGCGCGGTGAAAGTCGGACTGATGCGTCTGTGTGCCGGGCCCCCGGCGGCGCGGAATGTTCCGTAACAGCTGGCTCCGCCTTTATTCGCCCGTTTGGGGACCTTTTTTTTTTCCTCTCTGTTTTTTGGCATGAAATGCAGATTTTGTACATAAGGTAATTGCGCCCCCCCCAGTACAGTTTCATTGTGTCACGTTGCAGTCGCACAATCGCTGGAATGAGCCCCTCGTGTGGGACAATCAGGAGCCAATAGGAATCGTTGTATCGGGCTTAACAGGATCTATTGTTTCGGCCTGGACCCCCCCCCCCCCACCCAGGGAATTGCTGGAATTTTCTTTGGAAAGGGATAGAATGTAACACAACCACCGGGGGGGGGGGGTGGCGTATGGGGGGGCAGTATGGAATCAATTGCGGTGGTGACCCCCCAGGTCACAGGGCTTAATCCTCACAATGACATCCTTGTGGCTTTTGCAGGGGATGAATACTGATTTGTATAATAACTGATTAGTGATTAATTGCCCCCTTCCCCCCCCCCCCCCCCGTGTATCAGCCTCACAAACTGCCCCCATGGGCAGGGGGGGATTAGTTGCTGAGAGACCCCAATCACCGGGAAGGTTGGGGTAAGGAGATGTGAGTCCTCCCCCCCCCCCCCGATATTTATTGTGAACCCCACCCCCCTTCCCTTTGTTCACTCTCCTCCTTCCCGGAATCTCCGCCCCCCCCCCCCCCCGGCCTTTCTACGCTTATGTTTTTATGCAGAAAATAATATCTGAAAATGGTCTGTTTTATATAAAATAAATAAAGAATGTATTTCACCTAAACTGCCCCTCCCTGGTGTCAAATCATTGCTGTTTCATCTGTCACTTACCCTTTACACTTTTTCTTTGGTACATTTCCTGGTACTGTCGGTGTCACATGACTGGCGAGACAGTAGGACAAGATGGAGACAGTAGGGCAAGATGGGGACAGTAGGGCAAGATGGGGACAGTAGGGCAAGATGGGGACAGTAGGGCAAGATGGGGACAGTAGGGCAAGATGGGGACAGTAGGGCAAGATGGAGACAGTAGGGCAAGATGGGGACAGTAGGGTAAGATGGGGACAGTAGGGCAAGATGGAGACAGTAGGACAAGATGGGGACAGTAGGGCAAGATGGGGACAGTAGGGCAAGATGGGGACAGTAGGGCAAGATGGAGACAGTAGGACAAGATGGAGACAGTAGGGTAAGATGGGGACAGTAGGGCAAGATGGAGACAGTAGGACAAGATGGGGACAGTAGGGCAAGATGGGGACAGTAGGGCAAGATGGGGACAGTAGGGCAAGATGGAGACAGTAGGGCAAGATGGAGACAGTAGGGCAAGATGGGGACAGTAGGGTAAGATGGGGACAGTAGGGCAAGATGGAGACAGTAGGGCAAGATGGGGACAGTAGGGCAAGATGGGGACAGTAGGGCAAGATGGGGACAGTAGGGCAAGATGGAGACAGTAGGACAAGATGGGGACAGTAGGGCAAGATGGGGACAGTAGGACAAGATGGGGACAGTAGGACAAGATGGAGACAGTAGGGCAAGATGGAGACAGTAGGGACAAGATGGAGACAGTAGGGCAAGATGGGGACAGTAGGGCAAGATGGAGACAGTAGGGCAAGATGGGGACAGTAGGACAAGATGGAGACAGTAGGGCAAGATGGGGACAGTAGGACAAGATGGGGACAGTAGGGCAAGATGGGGACAGTAGGACAAGATGGAGACAGTAGGGCAAGATGGAGACAGTAGGGCAAGATGGAGACAGTAGGGACAAGATGGAGACAGTAGGACAAGATGGAGACAGTAGGGCAAGATGGAGACAGTAGGGACAAGATGGAGACAGTAGGACAAGATGGAGACAGTAGGGACAAGATGGGGACAGTAGGACAAGATGGGGACAGTAGGGCAAGATGGGGACAGTAGGACAAGATGGAGACAGTAGGGCAAGATGGAGACAGTAGGGCAAGATGGAGACAGTAGGGCAAGATGGGGACAGTAGGGCAAGATGGAGACAGTAGGGCAAGATGGAGACAGTAGGGCAAGATGGAGACAGTAGGACAAGATGGAGACAGTAGGACAAGATGGAGACAGTAGGGCAAGATGGAGACAGTAGGGCAAGATGGGGACAGTAGGGCAAGATGGAGACAGTAGGACAAGATGGAGACAGTAGGGCAAGATGGGGACAGTAGGGCAAGATGGGGACAGTAGGGCAAGATGGAGACAGTAGGACAAGATGGAGACAGTAGGGCAAGATGGAGACAGTGGGGGCACCTATTTCTGGCTACGTGGAGCTCATGTTAGATGATTTAGGGGGCATCATGTTCCTTATCAATTTCCAAAGCCAGGAGCAGAGATTTGTTAATCCTGCCCCCCCCCCCCAGCCTACAATCTATTACATTACATTACATTAACATTTATTTATAAAGCGCCAACATATCCCGCAGCGCTGTACAATAAGTGGGTTACATACATTGGACATACAGAGTAACATATAAAGCAATCAATAACCGATACAAGAGGTGAAGAGGGCCCTGCCCAAAAGAGCTTACAATCTATTACGTCTGCAATAAGTGGCTTCCACCATGCAAATTGTGTCTGACCATTAAAGCGAATGAGTGAAAGCCAAACAGGCGCGCGGGCAGCGAGACCAATGGGAGGAGTCAGAGTTGGGGCCCAATCACATCGCTATTAATGCGATACAGAAGCAAATAGAACTAAAATCTCAGTAAAATTGCTTTGCAGGTCTGGGAACATTCTCCTTACTGCATGTGGCGGGGGGAGATAAGGCCCCAAACACCTTCTGACAAAGTGACTCGGCGCCACATGAAAACGGCTACAAATGTTCTGTTCCCGGCGAGTTTCTTAATGAGACATTTCTGCTTTAAAGACCAAAGTGGCCAAATAGTCACAGTGGGGTCGCCCAATGACCAAGGTGGCCAAATAGTCACAGAGGGGTTGCCCAATGAGCAAGGTGGCCAAATAGTCACAGTGGGGTTGCCCAAAGACCAAGGTGGCCAAATAGTCACAGTGGGGTCGCCCAATGACCAAGGTGGCCAAATAGTCACAGTGGGGTTGCCCAATGAGCAAGGTGGCCAAATAGTCACAGTGGGGTTGCCCAATGACCAAGGTGGCCAAATAGTCACAGTGGGGTTGCCCAATGAGCAAGGTGGCCAAATAGTCACAGTGGGGTTGCCCAAAGACCAAGGTGGCCAAATAGTCACAGTGGGGTCGCCCAATGACCAAGGTGGCCAAATAGTCACAGTGGGGTTGCCCAAAGAGCAAGGTGGCCAAATAGTCACAGTGGGGTTGCCCAAAGACCACGGTGGCCAAATAGTCACAGTGGGGTTGGCCAAAGAGCAAGGTGGCCAAATAGTCACAGTGGGGTTGGCCAAAGAGCAAGGTGGCCAAATAGTCACAGTGGGGTTGGCCAAAGACCAAGCTGGCCAAATAATCACAGTGGGGTTGCCCAAAAACCAAGGTGGCCAAAAAGTCACAGTGGGGTTGCCAAAAAACCAAGGTGGCCAAATAGTCACAGTGGGGTTGCCCAAAGACCAAGGTGGCCAAATAGTCACAGTGGGGTTGCCCAAAGACCAAGGTGGCCAAATAATCACAGTGGGGTTGCCCAAAGACCAAGGTGGCCAAATAGTCACAGTGGGGTTGCCCAAAGACCAAGGTGGCCAAATAGTCACAGTGGGGTTGCCCAAAGAGCAAGGTGGCCAAATAGTCACAGTGGGGTTGCCCAAAGACCAAAGTGGCCAAATAGTCACAGTGGGGTTGGCCAAAGAGCAAGGTGGCCAAATAGTCACAGTGGGGTTGGCCAAAGAGCAAGGTGGCCAAATAGTCACAGTGGGGTTGGCCAAAGACCAAGCTGGCCAAATAATCACAGTGGGGTTGCCCAAAAACCAAGATGGCCAAAAAGTCACAGTGGGGTTGCCAAAAAACCAAGGTGGCCAAATAGTCACAGTGGGGTTGCCCAAAGACCAAGGTGGCCAAATAGTCACAGTGGGGTTGCCCAAAGACCAAGGTGGCCAAATAATCACAGTGGGGTTGCCCAAAGACCAAGGTGGCCAAATAGTCACAGTGGGGCTGCCCAAAGACCAAGGTGGCCAAATAGTCACAGTGGGGTTGCCCAAAGAGCAAGGTGGCCAAATAGTCACACACACTCCCGCTGGGGGCTCATATACAATAAAATCTCAGCTGATTGGGGAGGGGAACATAATATCCAGCAATCAGGGAGCTGGGAGACGCCACACATTGCTCATTAGCTCAATAGCCTGTAATAAAGGAGCATCAATTAATTAATGAGTCACCCACTAATCACTGTGCAACACAATCAGCTACAAGTGTCGCTACAAGCAGCTCTGACTCAGCTTCCTACAGACTGGATTCCGGATAAAGACCCTCTTGTGTCTGTCACGGGGGTCTCTGGGCTCCAATGTCTCTAGGCTGCAGGTGCCCAATGTGCCTCCGTGTGGTCCAACCCTGTGGCCCAGTCCCAGGTGGTAGCAGCAAACCATGTGTCACACCATGAGAGAGAGAGATAGAGATAGAGATAGATAGATAGATAGATAGATAGATAGATAGATAGATAGATGAGAGTGAGATAGATAGATAGATAGATAGAGAGAGAGAGATAGATAGATAGATATAGCGAGAGAGAGAGATAGATGATAGATAGATAGATAGTTATAGATAGATAGATAGATAGACAGACAGACAGACAAATAGATAGATAGATAAATAGATGCTTCATCACTTACTTCTAATTACGTCCTTCTCTGACCCATTTTTCCATTGTTATTGTCAAGATCCATCTCCTTCCCCTGTGCTGCCCCATCTAGACTACTGCAACCTACTTGTACCCAGTCTCCTGGGCTCCCTCCACAGTCATTTTAGTCCTCTGCTGCCTGAATTGCCCCTCAGAGAGTACCTTCTGCCCCACCGCCTTGACCCCAACTCCCTTGTGTCCCTGTAATGAAAGAAATCCTTACCGGCACGGCAGGGACGCCCGCCACGCCGTCATCAGTGGGGACACCCGCCGCGCCGTCTTGTTTCATTGCCGGCAACTTCCTAGTGCGCGCCGCGTGCGCATCTCTGTAATTTATAGGCGCTGTGCGTCCAAAAATTGTCGCGGGCATCAAAAGGATAGCCGCGTGAAAAAAGAATAGCTGTGGGTGACGAAATAATAGCCGCGCGACAAAATAATAGCTGCAGGCAACAAAATAATAGCCACGGGCGACAAAAGAATAGCCGCGGGCGACAAAATAATAGCTGCGGGCGACAAAATAATAGCCGCAGGCGACTAAATAATAGCTGCGGGTGACAAAAGAATAACCGCGGGTGACAAAAGAATAGCCGCAGGCGACGAAATAATAGCCGCGGGCGACAAAAAAATAGCCACAGGCGACAAAATAATAGCCGTTGGCGACAAAAAAATAGCCACAGGCGACAAAATAATAGCCGTGGGCGACAAAATAATAGCTGCGGGCGACAAAATAACAGCCGCGGGCGACGAAATAATAGCAGCACAATGAAATAATACCCACAGGCGACGAAATAATAGCCGCGGGCGACAAAATAATAGCCGCGGGTGACAAAATAATAGCCGCAGGTGACGAAATAATAGCCATGGGCAACAAAATAATAGCTGTGCGACAAAATAAAAGCCACGGGCGACAATTTTTTTTTTACACCGCAACATTTTCGCTGTTTCGTGAATTTCCACACTTCGCCCTTGGCGGATTGTTTCGCAAAACAGATGAAAAAATTTGCAGCGGAAAAATTCACCGTGCGTCCAAAAATTGTCGCAGGCGTCAAAAGAATAGCCACGGGCGACAATTTTTTTTTTACACCGCAACATTTTCGCTGTTTCGTGAATTTCCGCGCTTCGCCCTTGGCGGATTGTTTCGCAAAACAGATGAAAAAATTTGCAGCGGAAAAATTCACTGTGCGTCCAAAAATTGTCGCAGGCGTCAAAAGAATAGCCGCGGGTGACAAAAGAATAGCCGCGGGACAAAAGAATAGCCGCGGACGACAATTTTTTTGGACGTGCAACATTTTCACCGTTTCGCGAATCTTCTGAAAGATTCGCTAATTTTCCAGCGAAGCGAAGGGGGACAGATTTGCTCATCACTAGCGGTGAGTTTTAACGTTCACCCATTGATAAATACGAGTGTAAAACGCCCATAGGAATGAATAGAACGTGGGTGAGTTTTTATGTTCTAAACTGACATTTAGTCAATCTGCCCCTTAGGAGAGTTTATGGGAAGTGAAGCTGAGGGAGATAGGAGGAAGCACTCGAGGGACCCAGAAAGGTCATTTTTTCCGTCGGTTCCTATTGGGCAGAAATTCTTGCGACGGAACCTTCTCTTGGGCTTTTTGTTCTGCGCTGAATGTGTGTTTCTCCCCATTAGACGCCACTTTGCGATGCCGGCGGCGCCAGGGGAGGAATAATGAACATTTTGCGTGATTACATCTGGGGGTGGAACCGGGGGGGCGCTGCAATCAGAGAATATTTAGAACCCGACTGATGAATCATTTCCCTTTCAAGTCCATTTTATTCTATTTGAATGTAACAACAAGATGATTGATACTTGTTCTGGCGCTTAAAATATAATTCCCTTCACTTCTCGCAATCATCCCTGTTGTTTGGGATCCCAGCTGCCGGCGGCCAATGAGAACTCAAGCTGAGATGCGCAATCTCTTCCCATTATTTTCCTCTTTCATGGCAGGGATCCTGCGAGTGGGGCCCATACTGCTCGGGGCCACGCCTTGGCACGAGACAAATGACTCCAGAACCAAAAGAGAAAGAATCGGCCGGACCTGGGAGAATTTGGGTCCCTTCCACCAAGTACCAAAAAGAACCCCTCTAACAATGAATAGTGAGATTATTCTGTGTAGTTCAGCAATTCCCCATAATCACACTATAGGTCAAGTACCTACTTTGTGTACTGAACTACACAAAATAAACTCTCACTTTTTGTAAGTTTTTGTTGGAATTGGCGCTGTATTTATCTGCTGTGGGTTCTGGGGTATTATACATAGAATTGGCACTGTATTTATCTGCTGTGGGTTCTGGGGTATTATACATGGAATTGGCACTGTATTTATCCCGCTGTGGGTTCTGGGGTATTATACATGGAATTGGCACTGTATTTATCCTGACCTGTGAGTTCTGGGGTATTATACAAATGGCCTTTTTTGGGGTTATGGAATTGGCACTGTATTTATCTGCTGTGGGTTCGGTATTATACATGGAATTGGCACTGTATTTATCTGCTGTGGGTTCTGGGGTATTATACATGGAATTGGCACTATATTTATCTGCTGTGGTTCTGGGGTATTATACATGGAATTGGCACTGTATTTATCTGCTGTGTTCTGGGGTATTATACATGGAATTGGCACTGTATTTATCCTGCTGTGGGTTCTGGGTATTATACATGGAATTGGCACTGTATTTATCCCGCTGTAGGTTCTGGGTATTATACATGGAATTGGCACTGTATTTATCTGCTGTGGGTTCTGGGTATTATACATGGAATTGGCACTATATTTATCTGCTGTGGGTTCCTGGGGTATTATACATGGAATTGGCACTGTATTTATCCGCTGTGTGTTCTGGGGTATTATACATGGAATTGGCGCTGTATTTATCCTGCTGTGGTGGGGTATTATACATGGAATTGGCACTGTATTTATCCTGCTGTGGGTTCTGGGGTATTATACATGGAATTGGCACTGTATTTATCCTGCTGTGGGTTCTGGGGTATTATACATGGAATTGGCTCTGTATTTATCCCGCGCGTGGTTCTGGGTATTATACATGGAATTGGCACTGTATTTATCCCGCTGTGGGTTCTGGGGTATTATACATGGAATTGGCACTGTATTTATCCTGCTGTGGGTTCTGGGGTATTATACATGGAATTGGCACTGTATTTATCCCGCTGTGGGTTCTGGGTATTATACATGGAATTGGCTGTATTTATCTGCTGTGGGTTCTGGGGTATTATACATGAAAGCGCACTGTATTTATCCTGCTGTGGGTTCTGGGTATTATACATGGAATTGGCACTGTATTTATCTGCTGTGGGTTCTGGGGTATTATACATGGAATTGGCACTGTATTTATCTGCTGTGGGTTCTGGGGTATTATACATGGAATTGGCACTGTATTTATCTCTGCGTGGTTCTGGGTTTATACATGGAATTGGCACTGTATTTATCTGCTGTGGGTTCTGGGTATTATACATGGAATTGGCACGTATTTATCCCGCTGTGGGTTCTGGGGTATTATACATGGGAATTGGCACTGTATTTATCTGCTGTGGGTTCTGGGGTATTATACATGGAATTGGCACTGTATTTATCCTGCTGTGGGTTCTGGGGTATTATACATGGAATTGGCACTGTATTTATCTGCTGTGGGTTCTGGGGTATTATACATGGAATTGGCACTGTATTTATCCGCTGTGGGTTCTGGGGTATTATACATGGAATTGGCACTGTATTTATCCCGCTGTGGGTTCTGGGGTATTATACATGGAATTGGCACTGTATTTATCCTGCTGTGGGTTCTGGGGTATTATACATGGAATTGGCACTGTATTTATCCTGCTGTGGTTCTGGGGTATTATACATGGAATTGGCACTGTATTTATTCTGCTGTGGGTTCTGGGGTAATTATACATGGGAATTGGCACTGGTATTTATCTGCTGTGGGTTCTGGGTAAATTACATGGAATTGGCCTGTATTTATCCGCTGTGGTTTGGGGTATTATACATGGAATTTGGCACTGTATTTTCCTGCTGTGGTTCTGGGGTATTATACATGGAATTGCACTGTATTTATCTGCTGTGGGTTGGGTATTATACATGGAATCTTGGCACTGTATTTATCCTGCTGTGGGTTCTGGGGTATTATACATGGAATTGGCACTGTATTTATCCTGCTGTGGGTTCTGGGGTATTATACATGGAATTGGCACTGTATTTATCCTGCTGTGGTTTCTGGGGTTTATACATGGAATTGGCACTGTATTTACCCGCTGTGTGTTCTGGGTATTATACATGGAATTGGCACTGTATTTATCCCGCTGTGGGTTCCTGGGTATTATACATGGAATTGGCACTGTATTTATCCTGCTGTGGTTCTGGGGTATTATACATGGAATTGGCACTTATTTATCCTGCTGTGGGTTCTGGGGTATTATACATGGAATTGGCACTGTATTTATCTGCTGTGGGTTCTGGGGTTTAATACATGAATGGCACTGTATTTATCCTGCTGTGGGTTCTGGGGTATTATACATGGAATTGGCACTGTATTTATCCTGGCTGTGGTCTGGGGTATTATACGTGGAATTGGCTCTGTATTTATCCTGCTGTGGGTTCTGGGTATTATACATGGAATTGGCACTGTATTTATCCTGCTGTGTGTTCTGGGGGATTATACATGGAATTGGCACTGTATTATCTGCTGTGGGTTCTGGGGTATTATACATGGAATTGGCACTGTATTTATCTGCTGTGTTCTGGGGTATTATACATGGAATTGCACGTATTTATCCCGCTGTGGTTTCTGGGTATTATACATGGAATGCACTGTATTTATCTGCTGTGGGTTCTGGGGTATTATACATGGAATTGGCACTGTATTTATCTGCTGTGGGTTCTCGGGTATTATACATGGAATTGGCACTGTATTTATCTGTCTGTGGTTCGGGTATTATACATGGAATGGCACTGTATTTATCCTGCTTTGGTTCTGGTATTATACATGGAATTGGCACTGTATTTATCTGCTGTGGGTTCTGGGGTATTATACATGGAATTGGCACTGTATTTATCTGCTGTGGGTTCTGGGTATTATACATGGAATTGGCACTGTATTTATCTGCTGTGGGTTCTGGGGTATTATACATGGAATTGGCACATGTATTTATCCCGCTGTGGGTTCTGGGGTATATACATGGAATTGGCACTGTATTTATCCTGCTGTGGGTTCTGGATATACATGGAATTGGCGCTGTATTTATCCTGCTGTGGGTTCTGGGGTATTATACATGGAATTGGCACTGTATTTATCCTGCTGTGGGTTCTGGGGTATTATACATGGAATTGGCACTGTATTTATCCTGCTGTGGGTTCTGGGTATTATACATGGAATTGGCACTGTATTTATCCTGCTGTGGGTTCGGGTATTATACATGGAATTGGCACTGTATTTATCCCGCTGTGGGTTCTGGGGTATTATACATGGAATTGGCACTGTATTTATCCCGCTGTGGGTTCTGGGTATTATACATGGAATTGGCACTGTTATTATCCCGCTGTGGTCTGGGGTATTATACATGGAATTGCACTGTATTTATCCTGCTGTGGGTTCGGGGTATTATACATGGAATTGGCTCTGTATTATCCCGCTGTGGGTTCTGGGTATTAATACATGGAATTGGCACTGTATTTATCCCGCTGTGTTTGGGGTATTATACATGGAATTGGCACTGTATTTATCTGCTGTGGGTTCTGGGGTATTATACATGGAATTGCACTGTATTTATCCTGCTGTGGGTTCTGTATTATACATGGAATTGGCACTGTATTTATCCCGCTGTGGGTTCTGGGGTATTATACATGGAATTGGCACTGTATTTATCTGCTGTGGTCTGGGGTATTATACATGGAAATGGCACTGTATTTATCCTGCTGTGGGTTCTGGGGTATTATACATGGAATTGGCACTGTATTTATCTGCTTGGGTTCTGGGGTATTATACATGGAATTGGCACTGTATTTATCTGCTGTGGGTTCTGGTTATACATGGAATTGGCACTGTATTTATCTGCTTGGGGTTCGTATTATACATGGAATTGGCACTGTATTTATCTGCTGTGGGTTCTGGGGGTATTATACATGGAATTGGCACTGTATTTATCTGCTGTGGGTTCTGGGGTATATACATGGAAATTGGCACTGTATTTATCCTGCTGTGGGTTCTGGGGTATTATACATGGAATTGGCACTGTATTTATCCTGCTGTGGGTTCTGGGGTATTATACATGGAATTGGCACTGTATTTATCCTGCTGTGGGTTCTGGGGTATTATACATGGAATTGGCACTGTATTTATCCTGCTGTGGGTTCTGGGGTATTATACATGAATTGGCACTGTATTTATCCCGCTGTGGGTTCTGGGGTATTATACATGGAATTGGCACTGTATTTATCTGCTGTGGGTTCTGGGGTATTATACATGGAAATGGCACTGTATTTATCCTGCTGTGGGTTCTGGGGTATTATACATGGAATTGGCACTGTATTTATCTGCTGTGGGTTCTGGGGTATTATACATGGAATTGGCACTGTATTTATCTGCTGTGGGTTCTGGGTATTATACATGGAATTGGCACTGTATTTATCTGCTGTGGGTTCTGGGGTATTATACATGGAATTGGCACTGTATTTATCCTGCTGTGGTTTCTGGGGTATTATACATGGAATTGGCACTGTATTTATCCTGCTGTGGGTTCTGGGGTATTATACATGGAATTGGCACTGTATTTATCCTGCTGTGGGTTCTGGGGTATTATACATGGAATTGGCACTGTATTTATCCCGCTGTGGGTTCTGGGGTATTATACATGGAATTGGCACTGTATTTATCCTGCTGTGGGTTCTGGGGTATTATACATGGAATTGGCACTGTATTTATCCTGCTGTGGGTTCTGGGGTATTATACATGGAATTGGCACTGTATTTATCCTGCTGTGGGTTCTGGGGTATTATACATGGAATTGTGGTGTCACCCTTTAGAAAGGTTAGGGTTAGGGTTCAAGTACTAGAGATTTTATATAGATACTGTGAGGGCATGGGAGTCTTCTGGGTTCCATTTAATGAACCAACCCCTTAATCTTGTATCTGGTGGGGGCACAGTAGGGGGCATTGCATTGCATTACCAGTCTGGGAGGGTATATGTATGTTTCTCATGCATTTTCATAGGAGCCCAAATCATTTAGGATGTCATTATCTTATATGAGAAAGTCTTGTGATTTGAATGGGGAGGAGCCGTGGCCCTAAAGTCGCACCTTTACATGCAGGTCTCCTTGACTGTGATCTTGTCTGTGGGTGTAGCACTGGGCTGTGGGACCCCCAAACTCACAGGCAATAGAATTGTCCTTTGGAGCCCAGGGATGGGGCAACATGGGAATGTTCTGTGTAACAGAACCCATCAAGTAGTGATGAGCAAATCTGTTCCGTTTCGCTGAAAAATTTGCGAATCTTTCAAAAGATCCGCGAAATGGCAAAAAAATTGCAAAACGGCGAAAATTGTCGCCCTCGGCTTTTATTTTGTCGCATGGCTATTCTTTTGTCACCCTCGGCTATTATTTTGTCGCCCGCGGCTATTATTTTGTCGCATGGCTATTATTTTGTCGCTCGCGGCTATTATTTTGTCGCACAGCTATTATTTTGTTGCCCGCGGCTATTATTTTGTCGCACAGCTATTCTTTTGTTGCCCACGGCTATTATTTCGTCGCGCGGCTATTATTTTGTTGCGCGGCTATTATTTTGTCGCGCAGCTATTATTTCATCGCGCGGCTATTATTTTGTCGCCTGCGGCTATTCTTTTGTTGTCCGCGGCTATTATTTAGTCGCGCGGCTATTCTTTTGCTGCCTGTGGCTATTATTTTGTTGCGCGGCTATTATTTTGTCGTCCGCGGCTATTATTTTGTCACGCGCCTATTCTTTTGACGCCCACGACTATTCTTTTTTTCCGCAGCGAATTTTTCCGCTGCAAATGTTTTCATCCATTTTGCAAAACGTGGAAATTCGCCGCAAATCCATGCCTGGCAAAACATTTCACCCATCACTACCCATCAATTGAGATGTTAGTTTATCCTGAGCCCAATTGGCAGAGGTTGAACGAGAGGGTTAAACGGAGAGGATGAAGGGGCTGAGACAGTAATGATGGCAAGTAATGATTTCCCCCAGGAGCCGAGCTGCTGATCTATGGCCACAAGCAACGAGAAGATGTAGGCGAGGAACATAACATGACCCAGGAGTCCTTAGCCGAGCCGGCAAGCAGCAGCCGGTGTCAGAACAAGCCCATCCCAGCCATCATTTAGGGGAAGACTTATGCCCAAACACAAGGGGGGCAAGTAAAACTCCTGTTTGAAATGAGCTGAAAGCTATGATTTAACCATTCCCCCAACTCAATAAGGATAAACAGCAAATTACAGCAAAAACATCTCCCATCGATCCCATTGGCAGAAATGAATCTGCCTCCCAATGACCTCTGCTCCAATCCGGGGGGCGAGGAAGAGGAGCATTCTGGGTACTTCGGCTTCACCTTCAGGCCGGGCCTCATTACAGTCTCCTCCGAGACCCCTCGGTACTCACATTGGGATTGAGGAATTAAAGTCGGATCGATACTCTCCAAAATAATTGGGGGAAACGTTCAGTAGTCAGTTAGGGCTATAGAAATATAATGTCGCTGGGGGGGATCTTGAAGGACTGATCTGTCCAAAGGGGTCTCGGGGGGGCAACGTTCAGCTCCTAATGGGTCTCTTCTAAGGGATCTTCTCTCCGGCTGCAAAGAGACAAGGAACAGAGTCTAAAATCTCTTGGCAAATAATGTTTCTCGTCCGGCCCCAAACAGTCACAGTTACAGCTGCAAAGCAACAGATAGCAGTGCCAGGGAAGGGGGGATATAGTTGGGTGGAGCTCCCAGGAAGTTTGGTGGAGCAGAGCAGTGTTTTGGGGCCCAGTAGCATTGTTAGGCCATTGCGGGGAGGAGCTATAGCTTTATAGCTTTATTGTAAAGGGAAATTTCCCCTTTATTGAATATTACAACACTTTGCCTATAAGGGAGTTTGCAGTTTCTGTCTTGTGTGAGACTCCATTGTTCTTGTCTGCTCGTGTCCTTTCTTATCTCCTAAGGGCCAATCCAGATCACAAGGGGGTAATTACAAAATAAACAGAGCGAGAGGGGGGGCAAGAATGCAGAGGGCCCGGCAAGGTCAAGTTTCATTATACCTTGGTGGAATTGGTCGTTGACCTTACTTATCTCCTAAGGGCCAATCCAGATGAGGGACCAGCTCATAGGGTTGTACTCAGGGGGGTAATTACAGAATAAACAGACCCTGTAGTTGTAGGGGGGGGCAAGAATGCAGAGGGCCCGGCAAGGTCAAGTTTCATTATACCTTGGTGGAATTGGTCGTTGACCTTACTTATCTCCTATGGGCCAATCCAGATGAGGGACCAGCTCATAGGGTTGTACTCAGGGGGGTAATTACAGAATAAACAGACCCTGTAGTTGTAGGGGGGGGCAAGAATGCAGAGGGCCCGGCAAGGTCAAGTTTCATTATACCTTGGTGGAATTGGTCGTTGACCTTACTTATCTCCTAAGGGCCAATCCAGATGAGGGACCAGCTCATAGGGTTGTACTCAGGGGGGTAATTACAGAATAAACAGACCCTGTAGTTGTAGGGGGGGGCAAGAATGCAGAGGGCCCGGCAAGGTCAAGTTTCATTATACCTTGGTGGAATTGGTCGTTGACCTTACTTATCTCCTATGGGCCAATCCAGATGAGGGACCAGCTCATAGGGTTGTACTCAGGGGGGTAATTACAGAATAAACAGACCCTGTAGTTGTCGGGGGGGGCAAGACTGCAGAGGGCCCGGCAAGGACCTAATTAATGGGCAGTTTCATTATACCTTGGTGGAATTGGTCATTGACCTTACTTATCTCCTAAGGGCCAATCCGGATGAGGGAGCAGCTCATAGGGTTGTACTCAGGGGGGTAATTACAGAATAAACAGACCCTGTAGTTGTGGGGGGGGGGCAAGAATGCAGAGGGCCCGGCAAGGACCTAATTAATGGGCAGTTTCATTATACCTTGGTGGAATTGGTCATTGACCTTACTTATCTCCTAAGGGCCAATCTGGAGCAGGGACCAGGGGCGTAACCACAGGGGGGTAACTACAGGGGCATAACCACAGGGGCATAACCACAGGGGGGTAACTACAGAGGAAGCAGAAACAGGGGGGGCAAGTGAGGCCCTAATTAAGGACCAATTTCAATATATTATAGTAGGAATACAATGGGGCCCAGTAACATCTAGTTATACACCCCTGGCTGTTCATGGGTTAATCCAAGCCAGCAGGAGATCGATTGGCCGGAGCATTGGGCGCCCAGAATATAAAGAGGATTCAGTAGAATGAAATGAATCTCTGCCTGGGGGGAGAGGGGTTACCTATGGGGGGGGCACCTGTCACCTATGGTCAAATCTGGGCCTTCAGATCCGCTCGCCGAATCCGCCGCCGCCGCCAGCGCCACTTTGTATGATAATTTCCCTGCGTTTAATATTAATGGGGAGAAAACGATAAACTCGCGGTGTCGAAATAATTTTAGGGTCCTCTTTAAAATGCGGGAATATAATTGGCCGATTCTACAGGCGCGAATGTTATCACGGAATTATTCAAATGTCTCAATATCTGTCGGGGCCCCATTGGCCGCCCGGTTACACGGTCTGAGCGGAACCGCGCGTTTCCCGAGCGACGAGAAGAAGCGCATTAACCCCTGCAGCGCCTGGCTGGGACTGAGCTGCCATTAAAGGAATCTTAATTACAGTAATTAGGCAGCGAGACGGGGGGGGGGGGGATTTCTGCTCGTTCGGAAGAGAAAGAATAAGATTGTTGCGAGATTTCGGCGCTTAAGAGCCGCAGGCAGCGATCCCCCTCCTTATGGTGATTTTAGCGACAAAACCTCAGCGTGGGGGCGACAGCGTTAAACACAAAATCCGCTCTTTTGGGATTTGCCGAGTGACTGCCAGATGCTCCTCTAATCCCCACAGAGGCCATTAACTGCCTGTTTCTCTCCTTATGCGCCCGAATGTACAGTTACGCGGCTGGCAGTCAGTAGCCATGGGGGGCCACAACGTTAACCCTTCAGTTCCACAGAAACAAAGCCATGGGGGGGGGGGCCACAAGGTTAACCCTTCAGTTCCACAGATACAAAGCCATGGGGGGGGGGCACAACGTTAACCCTTCCGTTCCACAGTAACAAGATGGCAAGATGGAGACAGTAGGGCAAGATGGGGACAGTACGGCAAGATGGAGACAGTAGGGCAAGATGGGGACAGTAGGACAAGATGGGGACAGTAGGGCAAGATGGGGACAGTAGGGCAAGATGGAGACAGTAGGACAAGATGGGGACAGTAGGGCAAGATGGGGACAGCAGGGCAAGATGGAGACAGTAGGGCAAGATGGGGACAGTAGGGCAAGATGGAGACAGTAAGGCAAGATGGAGACAGTAGGGCAAGATGGGGACAGTAGGGCAAGATGGGGACAGTAGGGCAAGATGGGGACAGTAGGACAAGATGGGGACAGTAGGACAAGATGGGGACAGTAGAGTGAGATGGACACAGTAGGGCAAGATGGAGACAGTAGAGTGAGATGGACACAGTAGGGCAAGATGGAGACAGTAGGGCAAGATGGGGACAGTAGGGCAAGATGGAGACAGTAGGACAAGATGGAGACAGTAGGGCAAGATGGGGACAGTAGGACAAGATGGGGACAGTAGGGCAAGATGGGGACAGTAGGGCAAGATGGAGACAGTAGGGCAAGATGGAGACAGTAAGGCAAGATGGGGACAGTAGGGCAAGATGGAGACAGTAGGACAAGATGGAGACAGTAGGGCAAGATGGGGACAGTAGGGCAAGATGGGGACAGTAGGGCAAGATGGGGACAGTAGGGCAAGATGGAGACAGCAGGGCAAGATGGAGACAGTAGGGCAAGATGGAGACAGTAGGACAAGATGGAGACAGTAGGACAAGATGGAGAAAGTAGGACAAGATGGAGACAGTAGGGCAAGATGGAGACAGTAGGGCAAGATGGAGACAGTAGGACAAGATGGAGACAGTAGGGCAAGATGGGGACAGTAGGGCAAGATGGAGACAGTAGGGCAAGATGGGGGCAGTAGGGCAAGATGGGGGCAGTAGGGTAAGATGGGGACAGTAGGGCAAGATGGGGACAGTAGGGCAAGATGGAGACAGTAGGGCAAGATGGAGACAGTAGGGCAAGATGGAGACAGTAGGACAAGATGGAGACAGTAGGGCAAGATGGGGACAGTAGGGCAAGATGGAGACAGTAGGGCAAGATGGGGGCAGTAGGGCAAGATGGGGGCAGTAGGGTAAGATGGGGACAGTAGGGCAAGATGGGGACAGTAGGGCAAGATGGAGACAGTAGGGCAAGATGGAGACAGTAGGGCAAGATGGAGACAGTAGGACAAGATGGAGACAGTAGGACAAGAAAGAGGCAGCAGGGCAAGATGGAGACAGTAGGGCAAGATGGAGACAGTAGGGCAAGATGGAGACAGTGGGGCAAGATGGGGATAGTGGGGCAAGATGGGGACAGTGGGGCAAGATGGAGACAGTAGGACAAGATGGAGACAGTAGGGCAAGATGGGGACAGTAGGACAAGATGGGGACAGTAGGACAAGATGGGGACAGTAGGGCAAGATGGGGACAGTAGGGCAAGATGGAGACAGTAGAGTGAGATGGACACAGTAGGGCAAGATGGAGACAGTAGAGTGAGATGGACACAGTAGGGCAAGATGGAGACAGTAGGACAAGATGGAGACAGTAGGGCAAGATGGGGACAGTAGGACAAGATGGGGACAGTAGGGCAAGATGGGGACAGTAGGGCAAGATGGAGACAGTAGGGCAAGATGGAGACAGTAGGGCAAGATGGGGACAGTAGGGCAAGATGGAGACATTAGGACAAGATGGAGACAGTAGGGCAAGATGGGGACAGTAGGGCAAGATGGGGACAGTAGGGCAAGATGGGGACAGTAGGGCAAGATGGAGACAGCAGGGCAAGATGGAGACAGTAGGGCAAGATGGAGACAGTAGGACAAGATGGAGACAGTAGGACAAGATGGAGACAGTAGGACAAGATGGAGACAGTAGGGCAAGATGGAGACAGTAGGGCAAGATGGAGACAGTAGGACAAGATGGAGACAGTAGGGCAAGATGGGGACAGTAGGGCAAGATGGAGACAGTAGGGCAAGATGGGGGCAGTAGGGCAAGATGGGGGCAGTAGGGTAAGATGGGGACAGTAGGGCAAGATGGGGACAGTAGGGCAAGATGGAGACAGTAGGGCAAGATGGAGACAGTAGGGCAAGATGGAGACAGTAGGACAAGATGGAGACAGTAGGGCAAGATGGGGACAGTAGGGCAAGATGGAGACAGTAGGGCAAGATGGGGGCAGTAGGGCAAGATGGGGGCAGTAGGGTAAGATGGGGACAGTAGGGCAAGATGGGGACAGTAGGGCAAGATGGAGACAGTAGGGCAAGATGGAGACAGTAGGGCAAGATGGAGACAGTAGGACAAGATGGAGACAGTAGGACAAGAAAGAGGCAGCAGGGCAAAATGGAGACAGTAGGGCAAGATGGAGACAGTAGGGCAAGATGGAGACAGTGGGGCAAGATGGGGATAGTGGGGCAAGATGGGGACAGTGGGGCAAGATGGAGACAGTAGGACAAGATGGAGACAGTAGGGCAAGATGGGGACAGTAGGGCAAGATGGAGACAGTAGGACAAGATGGGGACAGTAGGGCAAGATGGAGAAAGTAGGGCAAGATGGGGGCAGTAGGGCAAGATGGGGGCAGTAGGGTAAGATGGGGACAGTAGGGCAAGATGGGGACAGTAGGGCAAGATGGAGACAGTAGGGCAAGATGGAGACAGTAGGGCAAGATGGAGACAGTAGGACAAGAAGGAGGCAGCAGGGCAAGATGGAGACAGTAGGGCAAGATGGAGACAGTAGGGCAAGATGGAGACAGTGGGGCAAGATGGGGATAGTGGGGCAAGATGGGGACAGTGGGGCAAGATGGAGACAGTAGGACAAGATGGAGACAGTAGGGCAAGATGGGGACAGTAGGACAAGATGGGGACAGTAGGGCAAGATGGGGACAGTAGGGCAAGATGGAGACAGTAGGGCAAGATGGGGACAGTAGGGCAAGATGGAGACAGTAGGACAAGATGGAGACAGTAGGACAAGATGAGGACAGTAGGGCAAGATAGGGACAGTAGGACAAGATGGAGACAGTAGGACAAGATGGGGACAGTAGGACAAGATGGAAACAGTAGGGCAAGATGGGGACAGCAGGGCAAGATGGAGACAGTAGGGCAAGATGGAGACAGTAGGGCAAGATGGGGACAGTAGGGCAAGATGGAGACAGTAGGGGAAGATGGAGACAGTAGGGGAAGATGGAGACAGTAGGGCAAGATGGGGCAGTAGGACAAGATGGGGACAGTAGGACAAGATGGGGACAGTAGGATAAGATGGGACAGTGGGGCAAGATGGTGACAGTAGGACAAGATGGAGACAGTAGGTCAAGATGGAGACAGTAGGGGAAGATGGAGACAGTAGGGCAAGATGGGGACAGTAGGACAAGATGGGGACAGTAGGACAAGATGGGGACAGTATGATAAGATGGGGACAGTAGGGCAAGATAGGGACAGTAGGACAAGATGGGGACAGTAGGGCAAGATGGGGACAGTAGGACAAGATGGGGACAGTAGGGCAAGATGGGGACAATAGGACAAGATAGGGACAGTAGGACAAGATGGAGACAGTAGGACAAGATGGGGACAGTAGGATAAGATGGGGACAGTAGGATAAGATGGGGACAGTAGGATAAGATGGGGACAGTAGGGCAAGATGGGGACAGTAGGACAAGATGGGGACAGTAGGACAAGATGGGGACAGTAGGGCAAGATGGGGACAGTAGGACAAGATGGGGACAGTAGGGCAAGATGGGGACAGTAGGACAAGATGGGGACAGTAGGGCAAGATGGGGACAGTAGGACAAGATGGGGACAGTAGGGCAAGATGGGGACAGTAGGACAAGATGGGGACAGTAGGATAAGATGGGGACAGTAGGCAAGATGGGGACAGTAGGGCAAGATGGGGACAGTAGGATAAGATGGGGACAGTAGGATAAGATGGGGACAGTAGGACAAGTTGGGGACAGTAGGATAAGATGGGGACAGTAGGATAAGATGGGGACAGTAGGCAAGATGGGGACAGTAGGGCAAGATGGGGGCAGTAGGATAAGATGGGGACAGTAGGCAAGATGGGGACAGTAGGGCAAGATGGGGACAGTAGGACAAGATGGAGACAGTAGGGCAAGATGGAGACAGTAGGGCAAGATGGAGACAGTAGGACAAGATGGGGACAGTAGGACAAGATGGAGACAGTAGGGCAAGATGGGGACAGTAGGACAAGATGGAGACAGTAGGGCAAGATGGAGACAGTAGGGCAAGATGGAGACAGTAGGGCAAGATGGGGGCAGTAGGGTAAGATGGGGACAGTAGGGCAAGATGGGGACAGTAGGGCAAGATGGAGACAGTAGGGCAAGATGGAGACAGTAGGGCAAGATGGAGACAGTAGGACAAGATGGAGACAGTAGGGCAAGATGGGGACAGTAGGGCAAGATGGAGACAGTAGGGCAAGATGGGGGCAGTAGGGCAAGATGGGGGCAGTAGGGTAAGATGGGGACAGTAGGGCAAGATGGGGACAGTAGGGCAAGATGGAGACAGTAGGGCAAGATGGAGACAGTAGGGCAAGATGGAGACAGTAGGACAAGATGGAGACAGTAGGACAAGAAAGAGGCAGCAGGGCAAAATGGAGACAGTAGGGCAAGATGGGGACAGTAGGGCAAGATGGAGACAGTGGGGCAAGATGGGGATAGTGGGGCAAGATGGGGACAGTGGGGCAAGATGGAGACAGTAGGACAAGATGGAGACAGTAGGGCAAGATGGGGACAGTAGGGCAAGATGGAGACAGTAGGACAAGATGGGGACAGTAGGGCAAGATGGATACAGTAGGGCAAGATGGGGGCAGTAGGGCAAGATGGGGGCAGTAGGGTAAGATGGGGACAGTAGGGCAAGATGGGGAGTAAGATGGAGACAGTAGGGCAAGATGGAGACAGTAGGGCAAGATGGAGACAGTAGGACAAGAAGGAGGCAGCAGGGCAAGATGGAGACAGTAGGGCAAGATGGAGACAGTAGGGCAAGATGGAGACAGTGGGGCAAGATGGGGATAGTGGGGCAAGATGGGGACAGTGGGGCAAGATGGAGACAGTAGGACAAGATGGAGACAGTAGGGCAAGATGGGGACAGTAGGACAAGATGGGGACAGTAGGGCAAGATGGGGACAGTAGGGCAAGATGGAGACAGTACGGCAAGATGGGGACAGTAGGGCAAGATGGAGACAGTAGGACAAGATGGAGACAGTAGGACAAGATGAGGACAGTAGGGCAAGATAGGGACAGTAGGACAAGATGGAGACAGTAGGACAAGATGGGGACAGTAGGACAAGATGGAAACAGTAGGGCAAGATGGGGACAGCAGGGCAAGATGGAGACAGTAGGGCAAGATGGAGACAGTAGGGCAAGATGGGGACAGTAGGGCAAGATGGAGACAGTAGGGGAAGATGGAGACAGTAGGGGAAGATGGAGACAGTAGGGCAAGATGGGGCAGTAGGACAAGATGGGGACAGTAGGACAAGATGGGGACAGTAGGATAAGATGGGACAGTGGGGCAAGATGGTGACAGTAGGACAAGATGGAGACAGTAGGTCAAGATGGAGACAGTAGGGGAAGATGGAGACAGTAGGGCAAGATGGGGACAGTAGGACAAGATGGGGACAGTAGGACAAGATGGGGACAGTATGATAAGATGGGGACAGTAGGGCAAGATAGGGACAGTAGGACAAGATGGGGACAGTAGGACAAGATGGGGACAGTAGGACAAGATGGGGACAGTAGGCAAGATGGGGACAGTAGGGCAAGATGGGGACAGTAGGATAAGATGGGGACAGTAGGATAAGATGGGGACAGTAGGACAAGATGGGGACAGTAGGATAAGATGGGGACAGTAGGATAAGATGGGGACAGTAGGCAAGATGGGGACAGTAGGGCAAGATGGGGGCAGTAGGGCAAGATGGGGACAGTAGGGCAAGATGGAGACAGTAGGACAAGATGGGGGCAGTAGGATAAGATGGGGACAGTAGGCAAGATGGGGACAGTAGGGCAAGATGGGGACAGTAGGACAAGATGGAGACAGTAGGGCAAGATGGAGACAGTAGGGCAAGATGGAGACAGTAGGACAAGATGGGGACAGTAGGACAAGATGGAGACAGTAGGGCAAGATGGGGACAGTAGGACAAGATGGAGACAGTAGGGCAAGATGGGGACAGTAGGACAAGATGGAGACAGTTGGGCAAGATGGGGACAGTAGGGCAAGATGGAGACAGTAGGACAAGATGGAGACAGTAGGACAAGATGGAGACAGTAGGGCAAGATGGGGACAGTAGGCAAGATGGAGACAGTAGGGCAAGATGGAGACAGTAGGACAAGATGGGGACAGTAGGACAAGATGGAGACAGTAGGGCAAGATGGGGACAGTAGGACAAGATGGAGACAGTAGGGCAAGATGGGGACAGTAGGACAAGATGGAGACAGTTGGGCAAGATGGGGACAGTAGGGCAAGATGGAGACAGTAGGACAAGATGGAGACAGTAGGACAAGATGGAGACAGTAGGGCAAGATGGGGACAGTAGGACAAGATGGAGACAGTAGGGCAAGATGGAGACAGTAGGGCAAGATGGAGACAGTAGGGCAAGATGGGGACAATAGGACAAGATGGAGACAGTAGGGCAAGATGGAGACAGTAGGGCAAGATGGAGACAGTAGGACAAGATGGAGACAGTAGGACAAGATGGAGACAGTAGGGCAAGATGGGGACAGTAGGACAAGATGGAGACAGTAGGGCAAGATGGGGACAGTAGGGCAAGATGGGGACAGTAGGGCAAGATGGGGACAGTAGGACAAGATGGAGACAGTAGGGCAAGATGGGGACAGTAGGACAAGATGGGGACAGTAGGGCAAGATGGGGACAGTAGGACAAGATGGGGACAGTAGGGCAAGATGGGGACAGTAGGACAAAATGGGGACAGTAGGGCAAGATGGGGACAGTAGGGCAAGATGGGGACAGTAGGACAAGATGGAGACAGTAGGACAAGATGGGGACAGTAGGACAAGATGGGGGCAGTAGGATAAGATGGGGACAGTAGGCAAGATGGGGACAGTAGGGCAAGATGGGGACAGTAGGACAAGATGGAGACAGTAGGACAAGATGGGGACAGTAGGACAAGATGGGGGCAGTAGGATAAGATGGGGACAGTAGGCAAGATGGGGACAGTAGGGCGAGATGGGGGCAGTAGGACAAGATGGGGGCAGTAGGATAAGATGGGGACAGTAGGCAAGATGGGGACAGTAGGGCGAGATGGGGGCAGTAGGACAAGATGGGGGCAGTAGGATAAGATGGGGACAGTAGGCAAGATGGGGACAGTAGGGCGAGATGGGGACAGTAGGGCGAGATGGGGACAGTAGGACAAGATGGGGACAGTAGGACAAGATGGAGACAGTAGGGCAAGATGGGGACAGTAGGACAAGATGGGGGCAGTAGGATAAGATGGGGACAGTAGGCAAGATGGGGACAGTAGGGCGAGATGGGGGCAGTAGGACAAGATGGGGGCAGTAGGATAAGATGGGGACAGTAGGGCAAGATGGGGACAGTAGGCAAGATGGGGACAGTAGGGCAAGATGGGGACAGTAGGACAAGATGGAGACAGTAGGACAAGATGGGGACAGTAGGGCAAGATGGGGACAGTAGGCAAGATGGGGACAGTAGGCAAGATGGGGACAGTAGGGCGAGATGGGGGCAGTAGGACAAGATGGGGGCAGTAGGATAAGATGGGGACAGTAGGGCAAGATGGGGACAGTAGGGGAAGATGGAGACAGTTTGACAGTTTCAGGGGTGTCTAACCTGTTCCAAATCCAGTCATTGATGAACTCCCAAATGTAGGAATCTAATTATGAAAGAATGTTGCCGGTGGTTTCCGCCCCCCCAGGAAGAATGTTTTCCATACATTAAGGTAGTGATCCCCAACCAGTGGCTCGGGGGGGGGGGGGACATGTTGCTCCCAGTGGCCTCAAAGCAGGGGCTCATTTTTTAATTCCTGGCTTTTGGGCAAGTTTTGGTTGTATAAAAACCAGGGGTACTGCCAAACCGAGCCTCATGTAGGCTGCCGGTCCATGTAGGGGCTGCCTCATAGCCAATCAGAGCCCCCATTCGCACCCCCAGGAACATTTTCCATGCTTGTGTTGCTCTCCAACTCTTTTTACCTTTGAATGTGGCTCTTGGGTAAAAAAGGTTGGGGATCTCTAATTGGTGGTTGTGTGGGTGCCGTGGGGTGGGTGCCCAATGATTCTATAGAAATAAGTTCTGTCCAGTTCTATCCGGTGCCAGAGCAAATTGTGCCAAGTATCCGAGTACCTAGATTTGGGGGGGGGGGGGGTGGAGGTGACCACATTGGGCTTATGACTTCCTACTGAGGGAAATAGATCACTGGGACCCCCCCGCCCCCCCGGCATTGCTCTCTGTTTACTACATGGATAGGGGCTATTACAGGGGGGCAGTTACTTACCCAAGTGCACCAATTCACCATGTTTTGTTTTTTACCCAGAATGCAACATGTTTCCACTTTTTCCTATTTCATGGGAGAATAATGAGAATTAGAGGTTTTTCCTGCAACAAATTCAATGAACTCAAATCGAAGCCACCGATTGGCCACTTCCAGGTTTCAGTCTCCCAGAAGGCGGAACCCACGGTGACAATGAATGTTCTTGTTGCAGCCCCCCCCCCAGTGTATCTGTAGTGAGAGGGTTCCTTGGCCCAGTTGCCCTGCTGGATCAGATTCAGTACCAGAGACAAGTGGGCTCTTTGGGGCGAGTGTTGCCGACAGGGGGGGCTATCGGGTCGGGGGGATTGAGTGGCTTTTTGGAACAAGTTCCCGGCACTAATGGTGCTAAATCCCTGGGAATAACAGGAGCCGGTGTCGGTTTCAGTCCGATCAAATCAGTTTCCCTGCTCGGCACCAACAGACAAGGGCCAAAGTGCCGCCATAAGAGCCCCATTATTCTCTATTATCAGCGGAATGACCCCCCCCCCCGGGGGCAGATTTGGGAAACACAAAGGAGAGACACTGCCGAATGTGACTGCCCAGATCCTGCTGCCAAATTTCATAAAGTGTCAAATCTCTCGCAGATTCCAGGCTTCCGCCCAGAACTCCCGCCAACTCCCAGTGACTCCCGGCAACTCCCAGCGACTCCCAGCGACTTCCGGCGACTCCCGGCAACTCCCAGCGACTCCCGGCAACTCCCACTGACTCCCAGTGACTCCCGGCGACTCCCGGCAACTCCCAGCGACTCCCAGCGACTCCCAGCGACTTCCGGCGACTCCCGGCAACTCCCAGCGACTCCCGGCAACTCCCACTGACTCCCAGTGACTCCCGGTGACTCCCGGCAATTCCCAGCAACTCCTAGCGACTCCCAGCAACTCCCAGCGACTCCCAGCAACTCCCACTGACTCCCAGTGACTCCCGGCAACTCCCAGCAACTCCTAGCGACTCCCAGCGACTCCCGACGACTCCCATCGACTCCCGGCAACTCCCAGCGACTCCCTGCAACTCCCAGCGACTCCCGGCAACTCCCAGCGACTCCCGGCAACTCCTGGTGACTCCTGGCAACACCCAGCAACTCCCGACAACTCCCAGCAAGTCCCAGCGACTCCCAACGACACCCGACGACTCCCGGCGACTCCCAACGACTCCCGACAACTCTCGGCGACTCCCAGCAACTCCCGGCGACTCTCGGCGACTTCCGGCGACTTCCAACAACTCCCAGCAACTCCCGGTGACTTCCAACAACTCTCAGCAACTCCCGGCGACTCCCGGCAACACCCAGCGACTCCCGACAACTCCCAGCAAGTCCCAGCGACTCCCAACGACACCCGACGACTCCCAGCAACTCCCGGCGACTTCCAGCAACTCCCGGCGACTCCCGGCAACACCCAGCAACTCCCGGCGACTCCCGACAACTCCCAGCAACTCCCGGAGACTCCCAGCAACTCCCGGCGACTCCCGGCAACACCCAGCAACTCCCGGCGACTCCCGACAACTCCCAGCAGCTCCCGGCGACTCCCAGCAACTCCCGGCGACTCCCGGCAACACCCAGCAACTCCCGGCGACTCCCGACAACTCCCAGCAACTCCCGGCGACTCCCAGCAGCCCTTTCAGGTCTCCGCACAATAAGGGAATCTTTGTTTTCTGGGGGAATTCGTGTTGAGTTTCTTGTGTCGGATTTTATAGGCAATTGTCACGGAGACGATAATGAGCACCTCTGGGGGGGCACATTAACCCATTAAAGCATGGGTGGGGGTCAGTAGGCACTCATAGCTGGGACTGGCACCTACCCTAGTGGCACATTATAGAGTGACGCCGACCCATAGCCGGGACTGGCACCTACCCTAGTGGCACATTATAGAGTGACGCCGACCCATAGCCGGGACTGGCACCTACCCTAGTGGCACATTATAGAGTGACGCCGACCCATAGCCGGGACTGGCACCTACCCTAGTGGCACATTATAGAGTGACGCCGACCCATAGCCGGGACTGGCACCTACCCTAGTGGCACATTATAGAGTGACACCCACCCGTAGCTGGGACTGGCACCTACCCTAGTGGCACATTATAGAGTGACACCGACCCGTGGCTGGGACTGGCACCTACCCGAGTGGCACATTATAGAGTGACGCCGACCCATAGCTGGGACTGGCACCTACCCTAGTGGCACATTATAGAGTGACACCCACCCGTAGCTGGGACTGGCACCTACCCTAGTGGCACATTATAGAGTGACGCCGACCCATAGCCGGGACTGGCACCTACCCTAGTGGCACATTATAGAGTGACACCGACCTGTAGCTGGGACTGGCACCTACCCTAGTGTGACGCCGACCCGTAGCCGGGACTGGCACCTACCCTAGTGGCACATTATAGAGTGACACCGACCCGTGGCTGGGACTGGCACCTACCCTAGTGGCACATTATAGAGTGACGCCGACCCATAGCCGGGACTGGCACCTACCCTAGTGGCACATTATAGAGTGACACCGACCCGTAGCTGGGACTGGCACCTACCCTAGTGTGACGCCGACCCGTAGCCGGGACTGGCACCTACCCTAGTGGCACATTATAGAGTGACGCCGACCCGTAGCTGGGACTGGCACCTACCCTAGTGGCACATTATAGAGTGACACCCACCCGTAGCCGGGACTGGCACCTACCCTAGTGGCACATTATACAGTGACACTGACCCATAGCCGGGACTGGCACCTACCCTAGTGGCACATTATAGAGTGACGCTGACCCGTAGCTGGGACTGGCACCTACCCTAGTGGCACATTATAGAGTGACGCCGACCCGTAGCCGGGACTGGCACCTACCCTAGTGGCACATTATAGAGTGACACTGATCCATAGCCGGGACTGGCACCTACCCTAGTGGCACATTATAGAGTGATGCCGACCCGTAGCCAGGACTGGCACCTACCCTAGTGGCACATTATAGAGTGACGCCGACCCATAGCCGGGACTGGCACCTACCCTAGTGGCACATTATAGAGTGACGCCGACCTGTAGCTGGGACTGGCACCTACCCTAGTGGCACATTATAGAGTGACGCCGACCCATAGCCGGGACTGGCACCTACCCTAGTGGCACATTATAGAGTGACACCGACCCATAGCCGGGACTGGCACCTACCCTAGTGGCACATTATAGAGTGACGCCGACCTGTAGCTGGGACTGGCACCTACCCTAGTGGCACATTATAGAGTGACGCCGACCTGTAGCCGGGACTGGCACCTACCCTAGTGGCACATTATAGAGTGACGCCGACCTGTAGCTGGGACTGGCACCTACCCTAGTGGCACATTATAGAGTGACGCCGACCCGTAGCCAGGACTGGCACCTACCCTAGTGGCACATTATAGAGTGACGCCGACCCATAGCTGGGACTGGCACCTACCCTAGTGGCACATTATAGAGTGACGCCGACCCATAGCTGGGACTGGCACCTACCCTAGTGGCACATTATAGAGTGACGCCAACCTGTAGCTGGGACTGGCACCTACCCTAGTGGCACATTATAGAGTGACGCCGACCCGTAGCCAGGACTGGCACCTACCCTAGTGGCACATTATAGAGTGACGCCGACCCATAGCTGGGACTGGCACCTACCCTAGTGGCACATTATAGAGTGACGCCAACCTGTAGCTGGGACTGGCACCTACCCTAGTGGCACATTATAGAGTGACGCCGACCCGCTGATGAATTGGGCTGGGAATGAGATGTGGGCCAATCAGGGGTTCCGTACTTGGGGCTAATGCCCAGAATTCCATTGGTGCCTATGGAACTACCCACCCTCTCTGCATCCATATTGGGGGGGGGATTGGCTTCAGCCAGACTTGACTTTATAATATTTTGCCTTTAAATGAATGGAATTCATTCCTCGCCCCGTGCCCAGAAAGGTGCCACTTGACTCGTTTAATCATGAGAGAAGGGATTTCTATCGAAGGGGAAAATAGCTCATTCCGTGAGTTCATGGCTGGCCGGCCAACATTCCGCGCGTGGCCGATTGGCTAAAAGATTTAACCCCCACTATTCACAAGCCGGTGCCACGGGGGCACATTATTGCCCTGTGAATGGGAGACATGGCACCACCCTGGCAGGGGCACAATCACTGGGGGACACTGATATTTATATCCATCACAGGATCCAGATTCCGTCCCATTTCCCATCTCTGGGGGCTGAAGTGGGCGGGTCTGTCCAGCTACAGGGGGATTGGCCAGTATTAGCCCAGTTACCCCCACTACTACAATACTGTGTACACTCAGGTGCCCCCTACAGGCCAATAACAGTATTAGTTCAGTCCCTTCCCCAACCCTCAGCCAATGGGCCCAAGGGAGTGGTAGCCCCCGGGTTACACCAACACAGCGGTACCAATTGGGCCCAGTATTTGTAGTAGTGGGCACAGGGCACCACCCTATGGGTCAGGGTACAAATAAGTTTTGCCAGCCCAGCTGCCCCTTCTAGATGTTCTGTGTCCGGAACCAGCAATAGAGAGAAAAGAACTGCCCCCCCCCTCACTGAACTCACCTCCATCTGAGTTTGGTTCCGGCCCCTCCCCCACCAGAACTGCCCCCAGCTGCTACTTTCTATTAAACAGAATAATAATAGCCCCCTATACAGTCAATAATAATGTAACCAGACTCCGCCTCCTGCGTCATTCTGCCTTTAGGGACATGTGAGATGCACCCCAACATTCTCCCTCTCTGGAGCCCAGAGCTGCCCTGAGGCTGATGGGAACTTTAGTCCCACAGGTTGTCTGACCTTCTCTGACCCCTTAGCAAGATACAGTCTAGCCCTGCCCCTTAACCTAGCCCTGCCCCCTTACCTTATTATCCCTGCCCCCTTACCTTATTAGCCCTGCCCCCTTACCTCTGTCCCCTAAACATAGCCCATAAACACTGATACTCACACACACACTGACACTCACTCACACTGACACTCACATACACACTCACTCACATACACACTGACATACACACTCACTCACTGACACTCACTCACTCACTGACACACACTCACTCACACTCACATACACACTGACACTCACACACACTCACTCACACACACACTGACACTCACTGACACTCACTCACACTGACACTCATATACACACTCACTCACTGACACACACTCACATACACACTCACATACACACTCACTCACTGACACTCACTCACATACACACTCACTCACTGACACTCACTCACACTGACACACACTCACTCACACTCACATACACACTGACACTCACTCACATACACACTCACTCACTGACACTCACACACACACTGACACTCACTCACACACACACACACACACTGACACTCACTCACACACACTCACTCACATACACACTGACACTCAGTCACTCACACACACACACTGACACTCACTCACACACACACTGACACTCAGTCACTCACACACACACACTCACTCACATACACACTGACACTCAGTCACTCACACACACACTCACTCACACTCACATACACACTGACACTCACTCACATACACACACACACACTGACACTCACACACACACTGACACTCACTCACACACACACTGACAGTCACTCACACAATTAACCCCTTCCTCCCCCGGATGAGTAGCTGTATATGACTGGGCCAATAGCACGGTTGCTGTGAGGTTGGGGGGGGGGTGCATAGAATCGATCGCCCCACTAATCCGGCCGGAGCCCCAGCCCCCATTCAGCCGGGAGCCTCATTGCCAGGGTGCAGGAGGGAGATCAATAGAAGAGAAATTGCTTTATGGTAATTACTAGCCCCCGGCACAACCAATCGCCCCCCCCCGCACTGAGCGCCTTAATGAGGGGGATATTATTATTATTAAATACCCCACTGCTCCCTCTCTGCCCCCAGGGTTGTGTCCGATACCCCAGGCGTGGGGCAACTGAATTACCCGGGGGGGGGGGCACTACTGGGGGGGGCCCCCCTGCACATTCATTACTGAGCTGGGAAAGTAATTAAACCCAACTGACTGTATTAAGGGGCTGTAATTAAGCGGCACATTGTCTGCCTGCGACTGCATCTGGGGGCGGGGGGGGGGTGGCTTTGGGGGGACAGGGACCTGCCCGGGGGGGGGCACCGGGGGGGCTGTTAGTGAATATTTCCCCTTCCATTGCTAATTAGCTGCTTTATTTAGCGACTCGCACAGTAATGTCTCCTAATGGGAAATTGTCTGCAGGAACCGGCACCGAAGCTACTGGGCCAATACAGAGGCTGGGCCAATACAGGGACTGGGCCAATACAGGGACTGGGCCACTACACAGACTGAGCCAATACAGGGACTGGGCCAATACAGGGACTGGGCCAATACACAGACTGAGCCAATACAGGGACTGGGCCACTACACAGACTGAGCCAATACAGGGACTGGGCCAATACAGGGACTGGGCCAATACAGAGACTGGGCCAATACAGGGACTGGGCCAATACAGAGACTGGGCCAATACACAGACTGAGCCAATACAGGGACTGGGCCAATACAGAGACTGGGCCAATACACAGACTGGGCCAATACAGAGACTGGGCCAATACAGGGACTGGGCCACTACACAGACTGGGCCAATACAGAGACTGGGCCAATACAGGGACTGGGCCAATACAGAGACTGGGCCAATACACAGACTGGGCCAATACACAGACTGGGCCAATACAGAGACTGGGCCACTACACAGACTGAGCCAATACAGGGACTGGGCCAATACAGGGACTGGACCAATACAGAGACTGGGCCAATACAGGGACTGGGCCAATACAGGGACTGGGCCAATACAGAGACTGGGCCAATACACAGACTGGGCCAATACACAGACTGGGCCAATACAGAGGCTGGGCCAATACACAGACTGGGCCAATACAGAGGCTGGGCCAATACAGAGACTGGGCCAATACACAGACTGGGCCAATACAGAGACTGGGCCAATACACGGACTGGGCCAATACAGGGACTGGGCCACTACACAGACTGGGCCAATACACAGACTGGGCCAATACAGAGGCTGGGCCAATACAGAGACTGGGCCACTACAGAGACTGGGCCACTACAGGGACTGGGCCACTACACAGACTGGGCCAATACACAGACTGGGCCAATACAGAGGCTGGGCCAATACAGAGGCTGGGCCAATACAGAGACTGGGCCAATACAGAGACTGGGCCAATACAGAGACTGGGCCACTACAGAGACTGGGCCACTACAGGGACTGGGCCACTACACGGACTGGGCCAATACACAGACTGGGCCAATACAGAGGCTGGGCCAATACAGAGACTGGGCCAATACAGAGGCTGGGCCAATACAGAGACTGGGCCAATACAGAGACTGGGCCAATACAGAGACTGGGCCACTACAGAGACTGGGCCACTACAGAGATTGGGCCACTACAGAGGCTGGGCCAATACAGAGGCTGGGCCAGTACAGAGGCTGGGCCAATACAGAGACTGGGCCAATACAGAGACTGGGCCAATACAGAGACTGGGCCACTACAGAGACTGGGCCAATACAGAGATTGGGCCACTACAGAGGCTGGGCCAATACAGAGGCTGGGCCAGTACAGAGACTGGGCCAATACAGAGGCTGGGCCAATACAGAGACTGGGCCAATACAGAGACTGGGCCAATACAGAGACTGGGCCACTACAGAGACTGGGACACTACACAGACTGGGCCAATACACAGACTGGGCCAATACAGAGACCGGGCCAATACAGAGACCGGGCCAATACACAGACCGGGCCAATACACAGACCGGGCCAATACAGAGACCGGGCCAATACAGAGACTGGGCCACTACAGAGACCGGGCCAATACACAGACTGGGCCAATACACAGACTGGGCCAATAGAGAGACTGGGCCAATACACAGACTGGGCCACTATAGAGACTGGGCCAATACACAGACTGGGCCACTACAGAGACTGGGCCACTACAGAGACTGGGCCAATACAGAGACTGGGCCAATACAGAGACTGGGCCAATACAGAGACTGGGCCAATACAGAGACTGGGCCAATACAGAGACTGGGCCAATACAGGGACTGGGCCACTACAGAGACTGGGCCAATACAGAGACTGGGCCAATACAGAGGCTGGGCCAATACAGAGACTGGGCCACTACAGAGACTGGGCCACTACAGAGATTGGGCCACTACAGAGGCTGGGCCAATACAGAGGCTGGGCCAATACAGAGGCTGGGCCAATACAGAGACTGGGCCAATACAGGGACTGGGCCAATACAGAGGCTGGGCCAATACAGAGACTGGGCCAATACAGAGACTGGGCCACTACAGAGACTGGGCCAATACACAGACCAGACTGGGCCAATACACAGACTGGGCCAATACACAGACTGGGCCAATACAGAGACTGGGCCAATACAGACACTGGGCCACTACTGAGACTGGGCCAATACAGAGACTGGGCCAATAAACAGACTGGGCCACTACAGAGACTGGGCCAATAAAGAGACTGTGGCAATACAGAGACTGGGGCAATACAGAGACTGGGCCACTACAGAGACTGGGCCAATACAGAGACTGGGCCACTACAGAGACTGGGCCAATACAGAGACTGGGCCAATACAGAGACTGGGCCACTACAGAGACTGGGCCAATACAGAGACTGGGCCAATACAGAGACTGGGCCGCTACAGAGACTGGGCCAATACAGAGACTGGGCCACTACAGAGACTGGGCCACTACAGAGACTGGGCCACTACAGAGACTGGGCCACTACAGAGACTGGGCCAATACAGAGACTGGGCCACTACAGAGACTGGGCCACTACAGAGACTGGGCCAATACAGAGACTGGGCCAATACAGAGACTGGGCTAATACAGAGACTGGGCCACTACAGAGACTGGGCCAATACAGAGACTGGGCCACTACAGAGACTGGGCCACTACAGAGACTGGGCCAATACAGAGACTGGGCCACTACAGAGACTGGGCCAATACAGAGACTGGGCCAATACAGAGACTGGGCCACTACAGAGACTGGGCCACTACAGAGACTGGGCCAATACAGAGACTGGGCCACTACAGAGACTGGGCCACTACAGAGACTGGGCCAATACAGAGACTGGGCCAATACAGAGACTGGGCTAATACAGAGACTGGGCCACTACAGAGACTGGGCCAATACAGAGACTGGGCCACTACAGAGACTGGGCCACTACAGAGACTGGGCCAATACAGAGACTGGGCCACTACAGAGACTGGGCCACTACAGAGACTGGGCCAATACAGAGACTGGGCCAATACAGAGGCTGGGCTAATACAGAGACTGGGCCACTACAGAGACTGGGCCAATACAGAGGCTGGGCCAATACAGAGACTGGGCCACTACAGAGACTGGGCCAATATAGAGACTGGGCCACTACAGAGACTGGGCCAATACAGAGACTGGGCCAATACAGAGACTGGGCCAATACAGAGGCTGGGCTAATACAGAGACTGGGCCACTACAGAGACTGGGCCAATACAGAGGCTGGGCCAATACAGAGACTGGGCCACTACAGAGACTGGGCCAATACAGAGACTGGGCCAATACAGAGACTGGGCCGCTACAGAGACTGGGCCAATACAGAGACTGGGCCACTACAGAGACTGGGCCACTACAGAGACTGGGCCACTACAGAGACTGGGCCAATACAGAGACTGGGCCACTACAGAGACTGGGCCACTACAGAGACTGGGCCAATACAGAGACTGGGCCAATACAGAGACTGGGCTAATACAGAGACTGGGCCACTACAGAGACTGGGCCAATACAGAGACTGGGCCACTACAGAGACTGGGCCACTACAGAGACTGGGCCAATACAGAGACTGGGCCACTACAGAGACTGGGCCAATACAGAGACTGGGCCAATACAGAGACTGGGCCACTACAGAGACTGGGCCACTACAGAGACTGGGCCAATACAGAGACTGGGCCACTACAGAGACTGGGCCACTACAGAGACTGGGCCAATACAGAGACTGGGCCAATACAGAGACTGGGCTAATACAGAGACTGGGCCACTACAGAGACTGGGCCAATACAGAGACTGGGCCACTACAGAGACTGGGCCACTACAGAGACTGGGCCAATACAGAGACTGGGCCACTACAGAGACTGGGCCACTACAGAGACTGGGCCAATACAGAGACTGGGCCAATACAGAGGCTGGGCTAATACAGAGACTGGGCCACTACAGAGACTGGGCCAATACAGAGGCTGGGCCAATACAGAGACTGGGCCACTACAGAGACTGGGCCAATATAGAGACTGGGCCACTACAGAGACTGGGCCAATACAGAGACTGGGCCAATACAGAGACTGGGCCAATACAGAGGCTGGGCTAATACAGAGACTGGGCCACTACAGAGACTGGGCCAATACAGAGGCTGGGCCAATACAGAGACTGGGCCACTACAGAGACTGGGCCAATATAGAGACTGGGCCACTACAGAGACTGGGCCAATACAGAGACTGGGCCAATACAGAGACTGGGCCAATACAGAGGCTGGGCCAATACAGAGACTGGGCCACTACAGAGACTGGGCCAATATAGAGACTGGGCCACTACAGAGACTGGGCCAATACAGAGACTGGGCCAATACAGAGACTGGGCCAATACAGAGGCTGGGCCATGTTGTTTTACCCACAATGCTCTAGGTTGCACCAATACAAATGTACAAACCTTGGAACCGACCCACTAAGGGAAGCCCAGAGCCGCGCTGGGTCCATGAACAGAACCAAACTAATGGGAAAGGATACAATTAACTCTTTACTGGGGTCCCATCTAATATCACAGCCAATCACAAGCTATTCTACTAGCCATTTGCCGTGCTGATTGGCTGCAGGAGAATAGGTCTCACTGATTGGCTGATATCTCTCATAATAAAGACTAGGAATACTAAGAAACATTAGCGATAGAGCCAGTGATAATGAGCGGAACCTCATTATCACTACCCCCCTACCTTAGGAACTGACTTTGGCTCTTGGCTACTGAGCATGCTCAGTTCCAACCTCATTACTGCCCCCCCTTATATATTTATATATAGTGACCCCCCCTTAACTGCCCCTTCCCCAGTGTAACCAATCCCAACTGGGCCAGCCTTTCCCCATAACTGAGCCCATTCCCTTTATCAGCTTAGTCGCTCTTCCCTGTACTTTCTCTATTTCATTACTGCCCCCCCTTATATATTTATATATAGTGACCCCCCCTTAACTGCCCCCCCCCCAGTGTAACCAATCCCAACTGGGCCAGCCTTTCCCCATAACTGAGCCCATTCCCTTTATCAGCTTAGTCGCTCTTCCCTGTACTTTCTCTATTTCATTACTGCCCCCCCTTATATATTTATATATAGTGACCCCCCCTTAACTGCCCCCCCCAGTGTAACCAATCCCAACTGGGCCAGCCTTTCCCCATAACTGAGCCCATTCCCTTTATCAGCTTAGTCGCTCTTCCCTGTACTTTCTCTATTTCATTACTGCCCCCCCCCTTATATATTTATATATAGTGACCCCCCCTTAACTGCCCCCCCCCCCAGTGTAACCAATCCCAACTGGGCCAGCCTTTCCCCATAACTGAGCCCATTACTGCTCCAGTTGGCCGCCCAGAGGGCCAGAGATTCTGGGCAGTAACTTCAGGCAAATAGCACCAAACTGATTGCTAGCTCTTGAGGTTGGTGCTGCTAATAGAGGGGGGCAGAATAAGAGTCACATATAAAGGTGCACTGGGAGTTTCGCTTTGTTAGAGAGTGAATTACGGGCGCTGTCACCGTTATTAACGCACGAATCCGCCGCATCAATCTCCCGTGGGTCCCGCGCCCCCCATTTTACAATACAAATGACATAATTACTGGGTTCTGCCCGGCAGCTCCGGCTTCTTCTGCTCATTTTTTAAATGGAAATCATAGAGAGAATGTTCCGGGCCCAGGCAGAAAGGGCACTGAGCTCGGCCCAAAACAAATGGTGGGCTCCTAATGAAAGCGGAATGACAGCAGCCCCCTGAAACCTGGATTGATTGGCTGTTGGAATATGGAATGGGCTGTAATAGGTTATTGTCACAGTGGGGGGGGGGGGGGGCAGCGCTTGCCAGAACTTTCCTGAACTTTCTGTGACTTCAAAATGGGAAATGGATCCAACATGGCAGCACCACAGTGGCCCAAGGAATGGGCAAGAACAATGGAACCTTCTCTGTGCATGAACCCAAATGGATCCAACATGGCAGCACCACAGTGGCCCAAGGAATGGGCAAGAACAATGGAACCTTCTCTGTGCATGAACCCAAATGGATCCAACATGGCAGCACCACAGTGGCCCAAGGAATGGGCAAGAACAATGGAACCTACTCTGTGTATAGACCCAAATGGATCCAACATGGCAGCACCACAGTGGCCCAAGGAATGGGCAAGAACAATGGAACCTACTCTGTGTATAGACCCAAATGGATCCAACATGGCAGCACCACATTGGCCCTAGGAATGGGCCAAGAACAATGGAACCTTTATCTCTGATAGAGTCTGCTCTGTGCATGAACCCAAATGGATCCAACATGGCAGCACCACAGTGGCCCTTGGAATGGGCAAGAACAATGGAACCTACTCAGTGTATAGACCCAAATGGATCCAACATGGCAGCACCACAGTGGCCCAAGGAATGGGCCAAGAACAATGGAACCTTTATCTCTGATAGAGTCTGCTCTGTGCATGGACCCAAATGGATCTAACATGGCAGCACCACAGTGGCCCTAGGAATGGGTAAGAACAATGGAACCTACTCTGTGCATGAACCCAAATGGATCCAACATGGCAGCACCACAGTGGCCCAAGGAATGGGCAAGAACAATGGAACCTACTCTGTGCATGGACCCAAATGGATCCAACATGGCAGCACCACAGTGGCCCTAGGAATGGGCAAGAACAATGGAACCTACTCTGTGCATGGACCCAATTAGTGTCAACATGGCAGCACCACAGTGGCGCAAAGAATGGGCAAGAACAATGGAACCTACTTTGTGCATGGACCCAAATGGATCCAACATGGCAGCACCACAGTGGCCCAAGGAATGGGCAAGAACAATGGAACCTACTCTGTGTATAGACCCAAATGGATCCAACATGGCAGCACCACAGTGGCCCAAGGAATGGGCAAGAACAATGGAACCTACTCTGTGTATAGACCCAAATGGATCCAACATGGCAGCACCACAGTGGCCCTTGGAATGGGCAAGAACAATGGAACCTACTCTGTGCATGAACCCAAATGGATCCAACATGGCAGCACCACAGTGGCCCTTGGAATGGGCAAGAACAATGGAACCTACTCAGTGTATAGACCCAAATGGATCCAACATGGCAGCACCACAGTGGCCCAAGGAATGGGCCAAGAACAATGGAACCTTTATCTCTGATAGAGTCTGCTCTGTGCATGGACCCAAATGGATTTAACATGGCAGCACCACAGTGGCCCTAGGAATGGGCAAGAACAATGGAACCTACTCTGTGCATGGACCCAAATGGATCCAACATGGCAGCACCACAGTGGCCCTAGGAATGGGCAAGAACAATGGAACCTACTCTGTGCATGGATCCAAATAGAGTCAACATGGCAGCACCACAGTGGCCCAAAGAATGGGCAAGAACAATGGAACCTACTTTGTGCATGGACCCATATGGATCCAACATGGCAGCCTCACAGTGGCCCAAGGAATGGGCAAGAACAATGGAACCTACTCTGTGTATAGACCCAAATGGATCCAACATGGCAGCACCACAGTGGCCCAAGGAATGGGCAAGAACAATGGAACCTACTCTGTGTATAGACCCAAATGGATCCAACATGGCAGCACCACAGTGGCCCAAGGAATGGGCCAAGAACAATGGAACCTACTCTGTGTATAGACCCAAATGGATCCAACATGGCAGCACCACAGTGGCCCTAGGAATGGGCAAGAACAATGGAACCTACTCTGTGTATAGACCCAAATGGATCCAACATGGCAGCACCACAGTGGCCCAAGGAATGGGCCAAGAACAATGGAACCTACTCTGTGTATAGACCCAAATGGATCCAACATGGCAGCACCACAGTGGCCCAAGGAATGGGCCAAGAACAATGGAACCTACTCTGTGTATAGACCCAAATGGATCCAACATGGCAGCACCACAGTGGCCCAAGGAATGGGCCAAGAACAATGGAACCTACTCTGTGTATAGACCCAAATGGATCCAACATGGCAAGACCACAGTGGCCAAAAGAATGGGCCAAGAACAATGGAACCTTTATCTCTGATAGAGTCTGCTCTGTGCATGGACCCAAATGGATCTACAGGGGGGAGTTCTGGTGCCCTACTAGAGATAAAGCCCAGACAGTAGAAGGTTTGGGGGGAATGTACAGGGGGGGGTTTCCCAAGTGGAAATAAGGAATGGACCTCAAGCAGCATCTTTTGGGGGACACTGGGAAATAGAAGAAACAATGCCAAAAGGGACTGAAGCCTAAACTTGCGCTTGGTCTTTTGTGCCTTGTTTTTCCTTTTTGAGCTTCCATTAAAGGGAAAATCATCAATTCTCCTCCGTTGTCATTTTTACTGAACCATGAAATGGACAAAGCTCAGGAGAACCGTAGAGCAGAATCCCTTCTGTCATTATTTCTTTATTCTCCTGGTGACGAGCGGCAGAGAAAATGATGTGAAAACCCACGAAGACCCCCTTGTTCTGGGTTCTTTTACCTCTATTTGAGAGTGAGAAAAAGCGCCGGTACCAGCCCATTAGAAAGATTTGTTCTCTCGTATAACGCAGAGGCGCTCATGGCCACATCTTCCGCCTCGCAAATTCTGCCCTGAAATAAAATGCGCCGCGTTGCCGACTCGCTGAGAATTTATATATAGGTGAAATCAACACTGGCAGAAAGTAATAATATCTAGATAGTTCTATATAATAGGAAAGAGCCGGGATGTGGGCCATCAAGATTTAGCAGCAGTTTTTGGACAATATGAAGTGCCTTTGGTTCCGTCTTGTGCCTTTGGGTTGGTCTTGTGCCTTTGGGCCGGTCTTGTCCCTTTGGTTCAATCTTGTGCCTTTGGGCCAGTCTTGTGCCTTTGGTTCGATCTCGTGTCTTTGGGTCGGTCTTGTCCCTTTGGTTCAATCTTGTGCCTTTGGGTCGGTCTTGTCCCTTTGGTTCGGTCTTGTGCCTTCGGTTCGGTCTTGTGCCTTTGGGCCGGTCTTGTGCCTTTGGGCCGGTCCTATGCCTTTGGTTTGGTCTTGAGCCTTTGGGTCAGTCTTGTGCCTTTGGTTTGGTCTTGTGCCTTTGGCTTGGTCTTGTGCCTTTGGTTTCATCTTGTGCCTTTGGTCCGGTCTTGTGTCTTTGGGCCGGTCCTATGCCTTTGGTTTGGTCCTGAGCCTTTGGGTCAGTCTTGTGCCTTTGGTTCGGTCTTGTGCATTTGGGTCGGTCTTGTGTCTTTGGGCCGGTCCTATGCCTTTGGTTTGGTCCTGAGCCTTTGGGTCAGTCTTGTGCCTTTGGTTCGGTCTTGTGCATTTGGGTCGGTCTTGTGTATTTGGGCCGGTCTTATGCCTTTGGTTCGGACTTGTGCATTTGGGTCGGTCTTGTGTATTTGGGCCGGTCTTGTGCCTTTGGTTTGGTCCTGAGCCTTTGGGTCAGTCTTGTGCCTTTGGTTCGGTCTTGTGCATTTGGGTCGGTCTTGTGTATTTGGGCCGGTCTTGTGCCTTTGGGTCAGTCTTGTGCCTTTGGGTCGGTCTTGTGTATTTGGGTCGGTCTTGTGCCTTTGGTCCAGTCTTGTGCTTTTGGTTCGGTCTTGTGCCTTTGGTTTCATTTTGTGCCTTTGGTTCGATCTTGTGCATTTGGGTCGGTCTTGTGTATTTGGGCCGGTCTTGTGCCTTTGGTCCGGTCTTGTGCTTTTGGTTCGGTCTTGTGCCTTTGGTTTCATTTTGTGCATTTGGGTCGGTCTTGTGCCTTTGGTTTCATTTTGTGCCTTTTGGTCAGTCTTGTGCCTTTGGTTTCATTTTGTGCATTTGGGTCGGTCTTGTGCCTTTGGTTTCATTTTGTGCCTTTGGGTCAGTCTTGTGCCTTTGGTTTCATTTTGTGCCTTTGGTCCAGTCTTGTGTCTTTGGTCCGGTCTTGAGCCTTTGGGCCGGTCCTATGCCTTTGGTTCGTTCCTATGCCTTTGGTTTGGTCTTAAGCCTTTGGTTCGGTCTTGTGTCTTTGGTCCGGTCTTGTGCCTTTGGGCCGGTCCTATGCCTTTGGTTCGTTCCTATGCCTTTGGTTTGGTCTTGAGCCTTTGGTTCGGTCTTGTGCCTTTGGGCCGGTCTTGTGCCTTTGGGCTAGTCTTGTGCCTTTGGGCTAGTCTTGTGCCTTTGGGCTGGTCCTATGCCTGTGGTTTGGTCTTGAGCCTTTGGGTCAGTCTTGTGCCTTTGGTTTGGTCTTGTGCCTTTGGGCCGATCCTATGCCTTTGGTTTGGTCTTGTGCCTTTGGTTTGGTCTTAAGCCTTTGGGCCGGTCCTATGCCTTTGGTTTGGTCTTGTGCCTTTGGTTTGGTCTTGAGCCTTTGGGCCGGTCCTATGCCTTTGGTTTGGTCTTGTGCCTTTGGTTTGGTCTTAAGCCTTTGGGCCGGTCCTATGCCTTTGGTTTGGTCTTGTGCCTTTGGTTTGGGCTTGAGCCTTTGGGCCGAACTTGTGCCTTTGGTTTGGTCTTGAGCCTTTGGGCCGATCTTGTGCCTTTGGTTTGGTCTTGAGCCTTTGGGCCGATCTTGTGCCTTTGGTTTGGGCTTGAGCCTTTGGGCCGATCTTGTGCCTTTGGTTTGGGCTTGAGCCTTTGGGCCGATCTTGTGCCTTTGGTTTGGTCTTGAGCCTTTGGGCCGATCTTGTGCCTTTGGTTTGGGCTTGAGCCTTTGGGCCGATCTTGTGCCTTTGGTTTGGTCTTGAGGCTTTGGGCCGAACTTGTGCCTTTGGTTTGGTCTTGAGCCTTTGGGCCGATCTTGTGCCTTTGGTTTGGTCTTGAGCCTTTGGGCCGATCTTGTGCCTTTGGTTTGGGCTTGAGCCTTTGGGCCGATCTTGTGCCTTTGGTTTGGGCTTGAGCCTTTGGGCCGATCTTGTGCCTTTGGTTTGGGCTTGAGCCTTTGGGCCGATCTTGTGCCTTTGGTTTGGTCTTGAGCCTTTGGGCCGATCTTGTGCCTTTGGTTTGGTCTTGAGCCTTTGGGCCGATCTTGTGCCTTTGGTTTGGGCTTGAGCCTTTGGGCCGATCTTGTGCCTTTGGTTTGGGCTTGAGCCTTTGGGCCGATCTTGTGCCTTTGCTTTGGGCTTGAGCCTTTGGGCCGATCTTGTGCCTTTAGTTTGGTCTTGAGCCTTTGGGCCGATCTTGTGCCTTTGGTTTGGTCTTGAGCCTTTGGGCCGATCTTGTGCCTTTGGTTTGGGCTTGAGCCTTTGGGCCGATCTTGTGCCTTTGGTTTGGGCTTGAGCCTTTGGGCCGATCTTGTGCCTTTGGTTTGGTCTTGAGCCTTTGGGCCGATCTTGTGCCTTTGGTTTGGGCTTGAGCCTTTGGGCCGATCTTGTGCCTTTGGTTTGGTCTTGAGCCTTTGGGCCGATCTTGTGCCTTTGGTTTGGTCTTGAGCCTTTGGGCCGATCTTGTGCCTTTGGTTTGGTCTTGAGCCTTTGGGCCGAACTTGTGCCTTTTCCCATAAATCTGTATTTTAGCACAAATACCACGAAATGTTCGGCATTACAGGCACAAACGCTCGGCCCAATGTACCCGAGGGGCAACTTGTTTACTCCAACTGTTCCCTAATGCAGCGATATGTGATTTCTGCCCGATCCGATGTGGAAGAAGCCGACAAAACATGAGAAGACGAGACCCCCGGCCTGGGAGTCGGGTTGTTCTGGGCCCATAAATGCGACGTTAGAGTTCAGCCGCGGGTACATGCGACTCCGCGACTCTTCATTTTGCCAAATTGTGTAACGAGGAGGAGATTGGCCACGGCCGGATACCAACAGGGAGAGGAATTCTCATCACATTGGGAGCGATACTCGTCAGAGCGAAGGCTTGACCCACTGGGAATGGGCCGGAGAGAGAGGGTTCCGAATGTTTTCCCTAAATTACTGGCACCGAGACATTAGGGACTAAATTGCTAATGAGTGCTAAGGCTGATGGGTAGTGATGAACGAATCTGTTCTGTTTCGCTTCGCCGAAAAATTCATGAAACTTTCAAAAGATCCGCGAAACGGCGAAAATGTCGTGCGGCAAAAAAATTGTTGCCCATGGCTATTCTTTTGTCACCCATGGCTATTCTTTTGTCGCCCATGGCTATTCTTTTGTCGCCCGCAGCTATTATTTTGTCACAAGGCTATTCTTTTGTCGCCCGCGGCTATTCTTTTGTCACCCACGGCTATTATTTTGTCACCCATGGCTATTCTTTTGTCGCATGCGGCTATTCTTTTGTCGCCCACGGCTATTATTTTGTCGCCCGTGGCTATTATTTTGTCACATGGCTATTATTTTGTCGCCCGTGGCTATTCTTTTGTCACCCGTGGTTATTCTTTTGTCACCCGCGGCTATTCTTTTGTCGCCCGTGGCTATTATTTTGTCGCACGGCTATTCTATTATTTTGTCGCCCACAGCTATTCTTTTGTCCCACGGCTATTCTTTTTAATCATGTGGCGAATTTTTCAATACTGATGGGTAGAAGGTGCCAACAGAGACTGCAGGGGGTTCTACAGTGACACAGCTGCCCCATATCCAAATGCGCTAATCCTGGTGCCCCCGGCCGGGCTGGGATCCCTTCCTCCCAAGAGCCAACACCTGCCTCCGGCACCTTCTCATTTCCATTCATCTTGGTGCCACCTCTCAGCCCCCCCCCCAAGCACAAACCCCCCCCCACTACCCCCAACCTCCTCTAAAGATCAACTGAGTCCAAACAAGCAAATTCTTTCCAGTCCCAACAGTGAAAACTGTGCCAAGTGTCTGAGACTTCCCAGCATTCTCATATGTGCCACATACATAGGGATTTATTTATATTTACTATATAAGCACATTAACCCCCCCCCCCCCGGGGTACCCCACCCTATATACTGAGTGCCACAAGCCCCCCCTTCATTATGTTTGGATTAACCCACACAGCACCACAGTGTAGTATTGAGGCAGACGTCCCATGTGCAGGGGCCACATTGGGGTTCCCTTGGGGGGGTTGTGGGGCCCCCTGTCTGACCCTGGATATCAGTTGTCTTGTAGATCAGGCAGATCTGAATATTTTGATAATAAATTTGAAGCGAAAAAACAGTTGCCGCAAAAAAGCACCCGTTGACTTTAATGCATTTGCAACAAGAAAAACAGTTGCGCATTTCGTGAATTTTTCATCGTTTCTCACATTTTTTGGTGAAGCGAAAGGGAAAAGATTCGCTCATTGCTAGTAAAGTGCGCGTTGGCGTGAGAGCCAATGAGAACTCCCCGTAGCCCCCAGCTTAGCTCAGACTTATTGACCAAAGAATGGGGCAGCCAGTGATTGGCCAGTGGTGTTGGTGAGATGCCCCAATGGTACAACATGACACTGGTACCAGTTGCCCCCACAGATCCAGTGCGAGAGTAGTGAGTAGTGAGTGTGACTCTCGTGTAACTGGGACCATAGTGTATTGAGTGTGCAAATCCCACAGTTATATTATAAGGAAGATGCACAAAGAGACCGACCCAGATGATTCCTAATGGTCCCGGCAGAACCGGGCTCAGTCTGAGCTTGGGATTCCCACTGGGAGAGCAGAACTTGGGAGCAATTACAGAGACACTTGGCTAAATGAGAGCGCGGGGGGGGGGGCGAGAGTGCTGAGAGCTGCTCAGAGCCCTTGAAGAGAGAGGGGGGGGTATCTAATAGGCATCTCAGCCCCAAATCAGTGGCACTTAGGGAACGCGGCCCGTAATTATCATTTGGATCAGGTGTTTATTAAGTGCTTCATCGGCTCCGACTTCACTAATGATAGAAATCAGCAGAAAGGAACCGAGGATCGGGCCGGGGACACAGAACATAATGCTCTTCAATTGGGCTCGTTAGTAACTGGTCCCGGTCAGTAGGTCAAGGGCCTGGGAGGGCCCCTCATCAGTAGCCCAAATACAAACACACCGAAGGGCCACTCAGTAACAGGAGGAATAGCCGCCTTGCTAGAGAATAAGCTTTAATAGGCCAAGGGCCCCGGCAAAACCACGCCCCCAGTGCCCAGCCCCCCAGCGCCCAGTGCCCAAACCCCCAGCCACCAGCACCCAGACCCCCAGCCGCCCAGTGCCCCAACCCCCAGTGCCCAAACCCCCAGCCCCCCAGTGCCCAAACCCCCAGCGCCCAGACCCCCAGCGCCCAAACCCCCAGCCGCCCAGACCCCCAGCTGCCCAGCACCCAAACCCCCAGCACCCAGTGCCCAGACCCCCAGCCCTCCAGTGCCCAAACCCCCAGCGCCCCTCACAGCCCATGCCGGTGCCCCTCCCAGCCCACGCTGGTGCCCCTCCCAGCCCACACCGGTGCCCCTCCCAGCCCATACCAGTGCCCCTCCCAGCCCGTGCCAGTGCCCCTCCAAGCCCGTGCCAGTGCCCCTCCCAGCCGGTGCCAGTGCCCCTCCCAGCTCATACCAGTGCCCCTCCCAGCCCATGCCAGTGCCCCTCCCAGCTCATACCAGTTCCCCTCCCAGCCCATGCCAGTGCCCCTCCCAGCCCATGCCAGTGCCCCTCCCAGCTCATACCGGTGCCCCTCCCAGCCCATGCCGGTGCCCCTCCAAGCCCATGCCGGTGCCCCTCCAAGCCCATGCCGGTGCCCCTCCCAGCCCACGCCGGTGCCCCTCCAAGCCCATGCCAGTGCCCCTCCCAGCCCATGCCAGTGCCCTTAGCTTGAGTGCCAGCAGGAATACACAGCCGGGAATCCATTTTGATGGTTTATTCACATTTCACATGAAGACTAAAGAGCAGCTGAGGGATCTCAGGCCCCTGGCGCTGGGGGAGACTCGGTCCCATCCAATCCCAGAGGCTCAGGCCCTAAAGGTAAAGAACCCCACGCAATATGCTAACTGCCATGGAAATGGTGGCAAAATACCCTATGATCCACATCAGGCCCCGGCTGGGCTGAGGGAGGGGCAATAAGTAGGCGACGGTGTGTAGGAGTCTTGATCCGGTAAAGATCCGGAAATGCAGCAAAGCGCTGGCCAAGTCGGGGTTGGTGAGGGTGTAGATCAGGCCGATGGCAACAAATGGTACCACGTTCTCAATGTCATTCAGGTGGCACCTGCGGGCACAAAGCACAAAACCCATCAATTGGGCCCAAACGACTCGGGACAAATAATAATCTATAATAATAATATCACATACAGGGGTTTGTACCTGCTGATCTAGAACCGACAAACAAACCATTTTTGGCAACAAATGTCCTATTTTACATGAGGGAGGTATTTGGCTCCTGTGTAAGAACTAAACCCATTGTATCCTACAGAGCTGATATGTTGCCTGCTATGTACCCTAGGCCATGTTGCCCCATTCAGACTCAATGGCTGCCCCTGTGGCTACAGAGCAGCTTAGTTACATAAACTATAGCAGCGTTTCTAACCAGCGAGTGCACAGCAACGCTTCATTATATTTGGAACACTTTGGTGTTACTGTTCCTTTAAAACATTATATCAGCAGATCCCGGGGCAAATTCCCCCACTGGGATTAGGGCAACGCACTGACGTCTCTTCTACGGGCGACTAATCTCCTGGTGTGCCAACAGCCTTAGATTAGCCCCCCGACACACAGAGACACCCAGATTAGCCCCCGACACACAGAGACACGCAGATTAGCCCCCCCAACACAGAGACACCCAGATTAGCCCCCCCAACACAGAGACACGCAGATTAGCCTCCCAACATAGAGACACCCAGATTAGCCCCCCCGACACACAGAGACACCCAGATTAGCCCCCCAACACAGAGACACCCAGATTAGCCCCCCGACACACAGAGACACCCAGATTAGCCCCCAAACAGGAGACACCCAGATTAGCACCCCCAAAACACAGAGACACCCAGATTAGCCCCCCCAAACACAGAGACACCCAGATTAGCCCCCCAACACAGGAACACCCAGATTAGCCCCCCAACACAGAGACACCCAGATTAGCCCCCCGACACAGAGACACCCAGATTAGACCCCCCAACACCAGAGACACCCAGATTAGCCCCCCAAACACAGAGACACCAGATTAGCCCCCCCAACAACATAAGACACCCAGATTAGCCCCCCAACACAGAGACACCCAGATTAGCCCCCGGACACCAATTCTAGCCAATGAGCCGCAGGGGGCGTGACCTGCACAGATATTAGTGACATAATATTCCATTCTTTTGTCAGTTTTGCTGATGTGAGGCAAAGTGATGCCCTCTAGTGGCCAGATCAGAGAATGACCCACACCTGCTGCACTCTAAAGGGAACACTGACCCCATACAGACTGGCACTTGGGTATTAAAGGGCACACTGACCCCAACAGGACTGGCACTTGGGTATTAAAGGGCACACTGACCCCATACTGACTGGCACTTGGGTATTAAAGGGCACACTGACCCCAAACAGACTGGCACTTGGGTATTAAAGGGCACACTGACCCCCATACTGACTGGCACTTGGGTATTAAAGGGCACACTGACCCCTCTAACAGACTGGCACTTGGGTATTAAAGGGCACACTGACCCCTTAAAGACTGGCACTTGGGTATTAAAGGGCACACTGACCATACAGAATGGCACTTGGGTATTAAAGGGCACACTGACCCCATAATGACTGGCACTTGGGTATTAAAGGGAACACTGACCCCATACTGACTGGCACTTGGGTATTAAAGGGCACACTGACCCCTTACAGACTGGCACTTGGATTTAAAGGGCACACTGACCCCCAAACAGACTGGCACTTGGTATTAAAGGGCACACTGACCCCATACAGACTGGCACTTGGGTATTAAAGGGCACACTGACCCAATACAGACTGGCACTTGGGTATTAAAGGGCACACTGACCCATACAGACTGGCACTTGGGTATTAAAGGGCACACTGACCCCATACAGACTGGCACTTGGTTAAGGGCACCCTGACCCCAAACAGACTGGCACTTGGGTATTAAAGGGCACGCTGACCCCATACAGACTGGCACTTGGGTATTAAAGGGCACACTGACCCATACAGACTGGCACTTGGGTATTAAAGGGCACACTGACCCCATACAGACTGGCACTTGGGTATTAAAGGGCACACTGACCCCATACAGGACTGGCACTTGGTATAAAGGCACACTGACCCATACAGACTGGCACTTGGGTATTAAAGGGCACCCTGACCCCAAACAGACTGGCACTTGGTATTAAAGGGCACGCTGACCCCATACAGACTGGCACTTGGGTATTTTAAAGGGCACACTGACCCCATACAGACTGGCACTTGGGTATTAAAGGCACACTGACCCCATACAGACTGGCACTTGGGTATTAAAGGGCACAACTGACCCCATACAGACTGGCACTTGGGTATTAAAGGGCACACTGACCCCATACAGACTGGCACTTGGGTATTAAAGGCACACTGACCCCATACAGACTGGCACTTGGGTATTAAAGGGCACACTGACCCCATACAGACTGGCACTTGGGTATTAAATGGCACACTGACCCCTACTGACTGGCACTTGGTATTAAAGGGCACACTGACCCATACAGACTGGCACTTGGGTATTAAAGGGAACACTGACCCCATACTGACTGGCACTTGGGTATTAAAGGGCACACTGACCCCTTACAGACTGGCACTTGGGTATTAAAGGGCACACTGACCCCCAAACAGACTGGCACTGGGTATTAAAGGGCACACTGACCCCATACAGACTGGCACTTGGGTATTAAAGGGCACACTGACCAATACAGACTGGCACTTGGGTATTAAAGGGCACACTGACCCCATACAGACTGGCACTTGGGTATTAAAGGGCACACTGACCCCATACAGACTGGCACTTGGGTATTAAAGGGCACCCTGACCCCAAACAGACTGGCACTTGGGTATTAAAGGGCACGCTGACCCCATACAGACTGGCACTTGGGTATTAAAGGGCACACTGACCCCATACAGACTGGCACTTGGGTATTAAAGGGCACACTGACCCCATACAGACTGGCACTTGGGTATTAAAGGGCACACTGACCCCATACAGACTGGCACTTGGGTATTAAAGGGCACACTGACCCCATACAGACTGGCACTTGGGTATTAAAGGGCACCCTGACCCAAACAGACTGGCACTTGGGTATTAAAGGCACGCTGACCCCATACAGACTGGCACTTGGGTATTAAAGGGCACACTGACCCCATACAGACTGGCACTTGGGTATTAAAGGGCACACTGACCCCATACTGACTGGCACTTGGGTATTAAAGGGCACACTGACCCATACAGACTGGCACTTGGGTATTAGAAGGCACACTGACCAATACAGACTGGCACTTGGGTATTAAAGGGCACACTGACCCCATACAGACTGGCACTTGGATATTAAAGGGCACACTGACCCCATACAGACTGGCACTTGGGTATTAAATGGCACTAACTCAATGAGGCTACAGTTTTATTGTTGTTGTTACTTTTTATAACTTGTTTAGTCCCTCTCTAATTCATATACCAGTCTTTCATTCAAACCACTCCCTGGTTCCTAAGGTAATTTGGACCCTAGCAACCACTGAAACTCCAAAATTGAGGGCTGCTGAACAAATTGTAAAATAACTAAAAAACTACAAATAATAAAAAATGAAGACCAAGTGCAAATTGGCTCAAAACATTACTCTGTACATCATACTAACAGATAACCCCTTTAATGTATATAGCATGGCTAGTCTAGACAGAGCTGAACTGTAACTACCGCTTACATGTGCCCCACACATACTGATCTTGCACCCCCACTCCTACACCAGCTGAGCACCATACTGGGACCAGTACAGGGGAGTGCCGGAATGGAAGAGGCACAAGGGGCCCCACAAGTAGCACGGGGGGGGGGGCACAGGAGCCGGGAGTTGTACCGGTCACTACAAGGGCTGGACGTGACAGACAGAACCACAGGAGTTGGTTATAAACCAGACATAGAGGCCACGGGATGGGGGGGAGGGGCTACATAAATTGGGGGTGGCACTTTGGGATAACGTAGGACAGAGCTTTAATATACACTTGGGGTATCACGTTCATTCTTCCATTACCTGCGAACTCGTTCAACATCTTCATCTGTTTTCAGTAGCTTTTTAGGGTCCCCTCCCTTAGCAGCAGCCCTGGCATCTTCGGGGTTAAAGAAAACCTTAAAGGACAATGAAAGGTTAATATAAATTAAAAGTAAGTCTAAAGGCATTGTGGGTAAGTACTTACTGCATATCTACTTTCCCACATCCCTGCTTGCCTCTCTGAGATACGGTGCTGGCAGCCTACAGCAGTGTGAAGCCTACAGTGACATCACTGAAATCTCTCTCCCCTTCCTGTAGGTGCCAGCGGCAGCCTTCCTATTCTCTGAGCATGTGTGTAACTTGATCCTGTCTCCTGTTCTGAGCTATACACACCCACCAGCCAATCAGAAGCGGATCTGGCAGAGGGGAGGGGGGGAGGGAATGAAACACATGGGCAGTATGAAGCAAGGAGGGAAAGGAAGGGAGAATACCTTTTTAGAGATGGCTGCCTGTTCTAGAAAATGTGAGTAAGTGTGACTGAGTAACTATGTGATTGGCTGAGCCAAAAGTGTGGGGTTTTTACTAAACAATAGGAGGGCTATGGGGCAGTATGCTTTTTACATTTTGAAAAAACTGTCATTTTCTTAACACCAACAACTGTCATACAACTACCACTAAACTAGTCCTACTACAAACCTCCTCCCCCAACTCTAAGGGGTTTCATACAACTACCACTAAACTAGTCCTACTACTAACCTTCTCCCCCAACTGTAAGGGCTTTCATACAACTACCACTAAACTAGTCCTACTACTAACCTCCTCCCCCAACTCTAAGGGGTTTCATACAACTACCACTAAACTAGTCCTACTACTAACCTTCTCCCCCAACTGTAAGGGCTTTCATACAACTACCACTAAACTAGTCCTACTACTAACCTCCTCCCCCAACTGTAAGGGCTTTCATACAACTACCACTAAACTAGTCCTCAACACTCACCTGCTTGGTATTTCGGTAAAACGCAGTCGCAAAGCTCATCATCATCATCTTCAGTAGGACAATGGTGGCGTAGGTGGCATACGCGCGCAGCACCTCGCTGTCCATCAGACTGGAGAGATTGGCCATTGTCTCTGTGGAAACAGAAAATTTCACTGCCTGTCCCCCTGTGTCCCACCTATGGTGCCCCCCCAAGGCACACGCAATAATTAACAATTTACGGAGGCACCAACACCCCACTGTCCTGCACAAACAGGGAAGAAGCTTCAGGGTCCCTCTGGCACTATAACCAACCATTTCCCACCAAACTAGTCCTACTTCTAACCTCCTCCCTCAACTCAAGGGGTTTCCTACAACTACCACTAAACTAGTCCTACTACTAACCTCCTCCCTCAACTCTAAGGGGTTTCAATAAATAATGACATTTACTGAGGCACCAACACCCCATTGTCTGAGTCCTGCACAACGAGGGAAGAAACTTTAGGTCCCCTCTGGCACTTTAACCAACCATTAGGAACCATTACCAACTATAACAAACCATTACCCACCACTAGGAAGCATTACAACTATAACCGAACATTAGGAACCATTACCAACTATAACCAACCATTACCAACTAGTATTAACTACAACCAACCATTATAAGCCTTTACCAGCTATTACTAATGGGTCCAGGAAAAGACATTCTGGCCTGTAAAGCCCCAGAGGAGATTGCAGAAAATTCAGTCAATGAGAAGGAACTGACTGATCCAAGTCCCACCTCCTGACTGGGCATAAATGTTTCCAACTAAGTAGGGGGAGGGGTACATATATGTAGGGAACTGGGTTGGGGTGCACATTGGAGCCAAAGACAAACACAGGACTTGGCTACAACCTCTCCTCGTATCCTTGATTCAAAGTCCCATTCCTCTCTGCCCTCAAACAACGTCCCGCTCCTCTCTCCCCTCAACCAACGTCCCACTCCTCTCTCCCCTCAACCAACGTCCCACTCCTCTCTCCCCTCAACCAACGTCCCACTCCTCTCTGCCCTCAACCAACGTCCCAGTCCTCTCTCCCCTCAACCAACGTCCCACTCCTCTCTGCCCTCAACCAACGTCCACTCCTCTCTGCCCTCAACCAACGTCCCAGTCCTCTCTCCCTCAACCAACGTCCCACTCCTCTCTTCCCTCAACCAACGTCCCAGTCCTCTCTCCCCTCAACCAACGTCCCACTCCTCTCTGCCCTCAACCAACGTCCCACTCCTCTCTCCCCTCAACCAACGTCCCACTCCTCTCTCCCCTCAACCAACGTCCCACTCCTCTCTGCCCTCAACCAACGTCCCACTCCTCTCTCCCCTCAACCAACGTCCCACTCCTCTCTGCCCTCAACCAACGTCCCACTCCTCTCTCCCCTCAACCAACGTCCCACTCCTCTCTGCCCTCAACCAACGTCCCACTCCTCTCTCCCCTCAACCAACGTCCCACTCCTCTCTGCCCTCAACCAACGTCCCACTCCTCTCTCCCCTCAACCAACGTCCCACTCCTCTCTCCCCAACCAACGTCCCACTCCTCTCTCCCCTCAACCAACGTCCCACTCCTCTCTCCCTCAACCAACGTCCCACTCCTCTCTGCCCTCAACCAACGTCCCACTCCTCTCTGCCCTCAACCAACGTCCCACTCCTCTCTCCCTCAAACCAACGTCCCACTCCTCTCTGCCCTCAACCAAAGTCCCACTCCTCTCTGCCCTCAACCAACGTCCCACTCCTCTCTGCCCTCAACCAACGTCCCACTCCTCTCTCCCCTCAACCAACGTCCCACTCCTCTCTCCCCTCAACCAACGTCCCACTCCTCTCTCCCCTCAACCAACGTCCCACTCCTCTCTCCCCTCAACCAACGTCCCACTCCTCTCTGCCCTCAACCAACGTCCCACTCCTCTCTGCCCTCAACCAACGTCCCACTCCTCCTCCCATCAACCAACGTCCCACTCCTCTCTGCCCTCAAACCAAAGTCCCACTCCTCTCTGCCCTCAACCAAAGTCCCACTCCTCTCTGCCCTCAACCAACGTCCCACTCCTCTCTCCCCTCAACCAACGTCCCACTCCTCTCTCCCCTCAACCAACGTCCCACTCCTCTCTGCCCTCAACCAACGTCCCACTCCTCTCTCCCCTCAACCAACGTCCCACTCCTCTCTGCCCTCAACCAACGTCCCACTCCTCTCTGCCCTCAACCAACGTCCCACTCCTCTCTCCCCTCAACCAACGTCCCACTCCTCTCTGCCTCAACCAACGTCCCACTCCTCTCTTGCCTCAACCAACGTCCCACTCCTCTCTGCCCTCAACCAACGTCCCACTCCTCTCTCCCCTCAACCAACGTCCCACTCCTCTCTGCCCTCAACCAACGTCCCACTCCTCTCTGCCCTCAACCAACGTCCCACTCCTCTCTGCCCTCAACAACGTCCCACTCCTCTCTGCCCTCAACCAACGTCCCACTCCTCTCTGCCCTCAACCAACGTCCCACTCCTCTCTCCCCTCAACCAACGTCCCACTCCTCTTCTCCCCTCAACCAACGTCCCACTCCTCTCTCCCCTCAACCAACGTCCCACTCCTCTCTGCCCTCAACCAACGTCCCACTCCTCTCTGCCCTCAACCAACGTCCCACTCCTCTCTCCCCTCAACCAACGTCCCACTCCTCTCTGCCCTCAACCAAAGTCCCACTCCTCTCTGCCCTCAACCAAAGTCCCACTCCTCTCTGCCCTCAACCAACGTCCCACTCCTCTCTGCCTCAAACCAACGTCCCACTCCTCTCTGCCTCAACCAACGTCCCACTCCTCTCTGCCCTCAACCAACGTCCCACTCCTCTCTGCCCTCACCAACGTCCCACTCCTCTCTGCCCTCAACCAACGTCCCACTCCTCTCTGCCCTCAACCATCGTCCCACTCCTCTCTCCCCTCAACCAACGTCCCACTCCTCTCTCCCCTCAACCAACGTCCCACTCCTCTCTGCCCTCAACCAACGTCCCACTCCTCTCTCCCCTCAACCCACATCCCACTCCTCTCTCCCCTCAACCAACGTCCCACTCCTCTCTCCCCTCAACCCACATGCCACTTCTTCTCTCCCCCCCAACCAACGTCCCACTCCTCTCTCCCCTCAACCAACGTCCCACTCCTCTCTCCCCTCAACCAACGTCCCACTCCTCTCTGCCCTCAACCAACGTCCCACTCCTCTCTGCCCTCAACCAACGTCCCACTCCTCTCTCCCCCAACCAACGTCCCACTCCTCTCTGCCCTCAACCAACGTCCCACTCCTCTCTGCCCTCAACCAACGTCCCACTCCTCTCTGCCCTCAACCAACGTCCCACTCCTCTCTGCCCTCAACCAACGTCCCACTCCTCTCTGCCCTCAACCAACGTCCCACTCCTCTCTGCCCTCAACCAACGTCCCACTCCTCTCTCCCCTCAACCAACGTCCCACTCCTCTCTGCCCTCAACCAACGTCCCACTCCTCTCTGCCCTCAACCAACGTCCCACTCCTCTCTGCCCTCAACCCACATCTCTCTCCCCTCAACCAACGTCCCACTCCTCTCTCCCCTCAACCAACGTCCCACTCCTCTCTGCCCTCTGCCATGTGCCAAAGTTCCACTCCCCCCCCCCCACTACTCTGCACTTTGCCAAGATACCAATACACTGCATATCAGGATCGTGTGGACACAACTCTTGCTCAATGCTGGGAGCCTTTTGGCTGCACCTCGGGGTGTAACTGAACTTTCCAGTTCAGATAAGGGGAGAAATAATGGAACTGCGAAAGAATGGAGGGAAAGCTGGGGGGCTGATGGGGGGGGAGACACTTCAGTGAGTCCATTAGGAACAACAGCAGTGGGTTTCACCTGATACCTATCAGCCGGGACCCCAATAACAGCCAAGTTGTACGGCAGGCGGGTTGGTAACTGGTTTTATACATGGGCAGAAATGAAGGGGGGGGGAACCATAATGACCCAGCACAACTACAAACTGAATATGGGCCCCAGAATGTGTACATTCCCTAGCAGGGGCCACTAGCTGGAGACCCCCATGTCACCCCCATACGTACATTACACCCCTCACATAGATATGAGGCCCTAACTCATTTGCTGGGAAGCTGCTCTCCAGCTCTACTACTCTTCCCCAGACTCCCTGCAGCAGCCCAAGTCCCCATAGGAACTACTGAGGGGCCCCCTCCTGATATTCTGTAAATGTGCTGCCTGTATCCCTGGGGGGCCCCAGCAATCCCTGTCCCCCTGTATCCCTGGGGGCCCCAGCAATCACTGTCCCCCTGTATCCCTGGGGGGCCCCAGCAATCCCTGTCTGCCTGTATCCCTGGGGGGCCCCAGCAATCACTGTCCCCCTGAATCCCTGGGGGCCCCTAGCAATCACTGTCCCCCTGTATCCCTGGGGGCCCCTAGCAATCACTGTCCCCCTGTATCCCTGGGGGGCCCCAGCAATCACTGTCCCCCTGTATCCCTGGGGGGCCCCAGCAATCACTGTCCCCCTGTATCCCGGGGGCCCCTAGTAATCACTGTCCCCCTGTATCCCTGGGGGGCCCCAGCAATCACTGTCCCCCTGTATCCCTGGGGGCCCCCAGCAATCCCTGTCCCCCTGTATCCCTGGGGGGCCCCAGCAATCACTGTCCCCCTGTATCCCTGGGGGCCCCAGCAACCACTGTCCCCCTGTATCCCTGGGGGGCCCCAGCAATCACTGTCCCCCTGTATCCCTGGGGGGCCCCAGCAATCCCTGTCCCCCTGTATCCCTGGGGGGCCCCAGCAATCACTGTCCCCCTGTATCCCTGGGGGCCCAGCAATCCCTGTCCCCCTGTATCCCTGGGGGCCCCAGCAATCACTGTCCCCCTGTATCCCTGGGGGCCCCAGCAATCCCTGTCCCCTGCTATCCCTGGGGGGCCCCAGCAATCACTGTCCCCCTGTATCCCTGGGGCCCAGCAATCCCTGTCCCCCTGTATCCCTGGGGGGCCCCAGCAATCCCTGTCCCCCTGTATCCCTGGGGGGCCCCAGCAATCCCTGTCCCCCTGTATCCCTGGGGGGCCCCAGCAATCCCTGTCCCCCTGTATCCCTGGGGGGCCCCAGCAATCCCTGTCCCCCTGTATCCCTGGGGGGCCCCAGCAATCCCTGTCTGCTACAAAGACAGAAAAGCTGCAGTGAAACCTCATGGGAAACGGGGCAAAGTCTGAGCAGATCCTCCCAGGAATGTGGCAGAACCACACGGATCCGAGTCTGAATTCCCCCCGACCCAGTGTGACCCCCAGAGCTGGGACCCAGGGGCACGAGGTGTCGGGGTGCAACTCACCTGAGCTCTGTCTCTCACTCACTGGCTGAGACTCCCACACTGACACCTTCTACCTACAGAGCAGCCCCGCCCCCCATACACCTACTGTACTGCAGCCCCGCCCCCCCATACACCTACTGTACTGCTGCCCCGCCCCCATACACCTACTGTACTGCAGCCCCGCCCCCCCATACACCTACTGTACTGCACCCGCCCCCCCATACACCTACTGTACTGCAGCCCCGCCCCCCCATACACCTACTGTACTGCTGCCCGCCCCCCCCATACACCTACTGTACTGCAGCCCCGCCCCCCCATACACCTACTGTACTGCAGCCCCGCCCCCCCCCCATACACCTACTGTACTGCTGCCCCTCCCCCATACACCTACTGTACTGCAGCCCGCCCCCCATACACCTACTGTACTGCTGCCCGCCCCCCCATACACCTATTGTACTGCTGCCCCTCCCCCCATACACCTACTGTACTGCTGCCCCTCCCGCCATACACCTACTGTACTGCTGCCCGCCCCCCCCATACACCTACTGTACTGCTGCCGCCCCCCCATACACCTATTGTACTGCGCCCTCCCCCCCATACACCTACTGTACTGCTGCCCCTCCCCCGATACACCTACTGTACTGCTGCCCCTCCCCCCATACACCTACTGTACTGCTGCCCCTCCCACCCATACACCTACTGTACTGCAGCCCCACCCCCCCATACACCATACTGTACTGCAGCCCCCCCCCCCCATACACCTACTGTACTGCTGCCCCTCCCCCATTACACCTACTGTACTGCTGCCCCCTCCCCCATACACCTACTGTACTGCTGCCCGCCCCCCCATACACCTATTGTACTGCTGCCCCTCCCACCCATACACCTACTGTACTGCAGCCCACCCCCCCATACACCTACTGTACTGCAGCCCGCCCCCCCATACACCTACTGTACTGCAGCCCCGCCCCCCCATACACCTACTGTACTGCAGCCCCTCCCCCCATACACCTACTGTACTGCTGCCCCTCCCCCCATACACCTACTGTACTGCTGCCCGCCCCCCCATACACCTATTGTACTGCTGCCCGCCCCCCATACACCTATTGTACTGCTGCCCCTCCCACCCATACACCTACTGTACTGCAGCCCCGCCCCCCCATACACCTACTGTACTGCAGCCCCGCCCCCCCATACACCTACTGTACTGCTGCCCCTCCCCCCATACACCTACTGTACTGCAGCCCCGCCCCCCCATACACCTACTGTACTGCTGCCCGCCCCCCCAACTATTGTACTGCTGCCCCTCCCACCCATACACCTACTGTACTGCAGCCCCACCCCCCCATACACCTACTGTACTGCAGCCCCGCCCCCCCCATACACCTACTGTACTGCTGCCCCTCCCCCATTCATCCAGTCTGTGCCCAGTAACTGCCAACAATCCCAAATGCCCTACTAATTACCCACAACGACCGTGCCACATCAATCCGGTCGGGAGGGGGGGGGGCTCCACATCAATCCGGCGGGGGGGGGGGGCTCCACATCAGTCCGGCCGGGGGGGCGCTCCACATCAGTCCGGCCCGGGCGGGGGGGGGGGCGCTCCACATCAGTCCGGCCCGGGGGGGGGGGGGCGCTCCACATCAGTCCGGCCCGGGGGGGGGGGCGCTCCACATCAGTCCGGCCCGCGGGGGGGGGGGCTCCACATCAGTCCGGCCGGGGGGGGGGGGTGTGGGCTCCACATCAGTCCGGCCGGGGGGGCTCCACATCAGTCCGGCCGGGGGGGGGTGTGGGCTCCACATCAGTCCGGCCGGGGGGGCTCCACATCAGTCCGCCCGGGGGGGGGGGGGGCAGAGCTTTCCGGCAGCTGATTAGAGGCTACAGGTGAAGCTGCTGCCGGACTGACAGGGAACAGCCGGGACTCATTAGCGGCGCAACGTTGGGGGGGGAGCCAGACTGAAAGGGAACCGGGGGGGGGCAGTATCGGCCGCTACTAATTGCCCCAACTCTGCCCCTGACCTTTCATGTCGGTTCCATCAAGCCGCTGCTGTTGGAAGGATTATTGCTTGTTAGGCCGAGCTGCCAGAAGCACCGACGTGCGCTCAAATCGTGCAACTTTAAATGATCTCAAAGGGGCCAATTTAGGAATCGCAGAACTTGGAGAAGCTTTAGCGCTTACTGCGCAGGCGCAATGCGGCCGGTAACTGTCTGAGTCTGTAACGGTTCGTCTGTAGCGCCTTATAGTCTGGTACCGGTACCAACTGGGCCCTGTGTGTGGGGGGAACACATTAGTACTCTGGTACCGGTACCAACTGGGCCCTGTGTGTGTGGGGAACACATTAGTACTCTGGTACCGGTACCAACTGGGCCTGTGTGTGGGGGGAACACATTAGTACTCTGGTACCGGTACCAACTGGGCCCTGTGTGTGTGGGGGGAACACATTAGTACTCTGGGCAGTACCAACTGGGCCCTGTGTGTGGCGGGAACACATTAGTACTCTGGTACCGGTACCAACTGGGCCCTGTGTGTGTGGGGAACACATTAGTACTCTGGTACCGGTACCAACTGGGCCCTGGTGTGTGGGGAACACATTAGTACTCTGGTACCGGTACCAACTGGGCCCTGTGTGTGGGTGGGAACACATTAGTACTCTGGTACCGGTACCAATGGGCCCTGTGTGTGGGGGGAACACATTAGTACTCTGGTACCGGTACCAACTGGGCCCTGTGTGTGGGGAAACACATTAGTACTCTGGTACCTGTACCAACTGGGCCCTGTGTGTGTGGGGAACACATTAGTACTCTGGTACGGTACCAACTGGCCCTGTGTGTGGGGGAAACATTAGTACTCTGGGCAGTACCAACTGGGCCCTGTGTGTGGGGGGAACACATTAGTACTCTGGTACCGGTACCAACTGGGCCCTGTGTGTGGGGGGACAACATTAGTCTCTGGTACCGGTACCAACTGGCCCTGTGTGGGGGAACACATTAGTTACTTCGGGGTACCGGTACCAACTGGGCCCTGTGTGTGGGGACACATTAGTACTCTGGGCAGTACCAACTGGGCCCTGTGTGTGTGGGGAACACATTAGTACTCTGGTACCGGTACCAACTGGGCCCTGTGTGTGTGGGAACACATTAGTACTCTGGTACCGGTACCAACTGGGCCCTGTGTGTGTGGGGAACACATTAGTACTCTGGGCAGTACCAACTGGGCCCTGTGTGTGGGGAACACATTAGTACTCTGGTACCGGTACCAACTGGGCCCTGTGTGTGTGGGGGGAACACATTAGTACTCTGGGCAGTACCAACTGGGCCCTGTGTGTGTGGGGAACACATTAGTACTCTGGTACCGGTACCAACTGGGCCCTGTGTGTGGGGGGAAACATTAGTACTCTGGTACCGGTACCAACTGGGCCTGTGTGTGGGGGGAACACATTAGTACTCTGGTACCGGTACCAACTGGGCCCTGTGTGTAGGGGGAACACATTAGTACTCTGGTACCGGTACCAACTGGGCCCTGTGTGTGGGGGAACACATTAGTACTCTGGTACCGGTACCAACTGGGCCCTGTGTGGGGAACACATTAGTACTCTGGTACCGGTACCAACTGGGCCCTGTGTGTGGGGACACATTAGTACTCTGGTACCGGTACCAACTGGGCCCTGTGTGTGGGGGAACACATTAGTACTCTGGTACCGGTACCAACTGGGCCCTGTGTGTGGGGGGAACACATTAGTACTCTGGTACCGGTACCAACTGGGCCCTGTGTGTGGGGGGAACACATTAGTACTCTGGTACCGGTACCAACTGGGCCCTTGGCTTGGGGGAACACATTAGTACTCTGGTACCGGTACCAACTGGGCCCTGTGTGTGTGGGCACACATTAGTACTCTGGTACCGGTACCAACTGGGCCCTGTGTGTGGGGAACACATTAGTACTCTGGGCAGTACCAACTGGGCCCTGTGTGTGGGGGGAACACATTAGTACTCTGGTACCGGTACCAACGGCCCTGTGTGTGGGGGAACACATTAGTACTCTGGTACCTACCAACTGGGCCCTGTGTGTGGGGGGAACACATTAGTACTCTGGTACCGGTACCAACTGGGCCCTGTGTGTGGGGGGAACACATTAGTACTCTGGTACCGGTACCAACTGGGCCCTGTGTGTGTGGGGAACACATTAGTACTCTGGTACCGGTACCAACTGGGCCCTGTGTGTGGGGGAACACATTAGTACTCTGGTACCGGTACCAACTGGGCCCTGTGTGTGTGGGGGGAACACATTAGTACTCTGGGCAGTACCAACTGGGCCCTGTGTGTGGAACACATTAGTACTCTGGTACCGGTACCAACTGGGCCCTGTGTGTGTGGGGAACACATTAGTACTCTGGTACCGGTACCAACTGGGCCCTGTGTGTGGGGGGAACACATTAGTACTCTGGTACGGTACCAACTGGGCCCTGTGTGTGGGGGGAACACATTAGTACTCTGGTACCGGTACCAACTGGGCCCTGTGTGTGGGGGGAACACATTAGTACTCTGGTACCGGTACCAACTGGGCCCTGTGTGTGGGGGGAACACATTAGTACTCTGGTACCGGTACCAACTGGGCCCTGTGTGTGTGGGGAACACATTAGTACTCTGGTACCGGTACCAACTGGGCCCTGTGTGTGGGGGGAACACATTAGTACTCTGGGCAGTACCAACTGGGCCCTGTGTTGTGGGGGAACACATTAGTACTCTGGTACCGGTACCAACTGGGCCCTGTGTGTGGGGGGAACACATTAGTACTCTGGTACCGGTACCAACTGGGCCCTGTGTGTGGGGGAACCACTTAGTACTCTGGTACCGGTACCAACTGGCCCTGTGTGTGGGGGGAACACATTAGTACTCTGGGCAGTACCAACTGGGCCCTGTGTGTGTGGGGAACACATTAGTACTCTGGTACGGTACCAAACTGGGCCCTGTGTGTGTGGGGGGAACACATTAGTACTCTGGGCAGTACCAACTGGGCCCTGTGTGTGTGGGGAACACATTAGTACTCTGGTACCGGTACCAACTGGGCCCTGTGTGTGGGGGGAACACATTAGTACTCTGGTACCGGTACCAACTGGGCCCTGTGTGTGGGGGGAACACATTAGTACTCTGGTACCGGTACCAACTGGGCCCTGTGTGTGGGGGGAACACATTAGTACTCTGGTACCGTACCAACTGGGCCCTGTGTGTGTGGGAACACATTAGTACTCTGGTACAGTACCAACTGGGCCCTGTGTGTGGGAGGGAACACATTAGTACTCTGGGTTTACCGGTACCAACTGGGCCCTGTGTGTGGGGGGAACACATTAGTACTCTGGTACCGGTACCAACTGGCCCTGTGTGTGGGAGAACACATTAGTACTCTGGTACCGGTACCAACTGGGCCCTGTGTGTGGCGGGAACACATTAGTACTTGCGTCGTACCAACTGGGCCCTGTGTGTGGGGGGAACACATTAGTACTCTGGTACCGTACCAACTGGGCCCTGTGTGTGGGGGGAACACATTAGTACTCTGGTACCGGTACCAACTGGGCCCTGTGTGTGTGGGGAACACATTAGTACTCTGGTACCGGTACCAACTGGGCCCTGTGTGTGGGGGGAACACATTAGTACTCTGGGCAGTACCAACTGGGCCCTGTGTGTGGGGGGAACACATTAGTACTCTGGTACCGGTACCAACTGGGCCCTGTGTGTGGGGGGAACACATTAGTACTCTGGTACCGGTACCAACTGGGCCCTGTTGTGGTAGGAACACATTAGTACTCTGGTACCGCGGTACCAACTGGGCCCTGTGTGTGGGGGGAACACATTAGTACTCTGGTACCGGTACCAACTGGGCCCTGTGTGTGGGGGACACATTAGTACTCTGGGCAGTACCAACTGGGCCCTGGTGTGTGGTGAGGGAACACATTAGTACTCTGGTACCGGTACCAACTGGGCCCTGTGTGTGGGGGGAACACATTAGTACTCTGGTACCGGTACCAACTGGCCCTGTGTGGGGGGAACACATTAGTACTCTGGTACCGGTACCAACTGGGCCCTGTGTGTGTGGGGAACACATTAGTACTCTGGGGTACCAAAGGCCCTGTGTGTGTGGGGAACACATTAGTACTTCTGGTACCGGTACCAAACTGGGCCCTGTGTGTGGGGGGAAACCATTAGTACTCTGGTACCGGTACCAACTGTGCCCTGTGTGTGGGGGGAACACATTAGTACTCTGTACCGGTACCAACTGGGCCCTGTGTTGTGGGGGAACACATTAGTACTCTGGTACCGGTACCAACTTGGGCCCCTGTGTGTGTGGGGGAAACACATTAGTACTCTGGGCAGTACCAACTGGGCCCTGTGTGTGTGGGGAACACATTAGTAGCTTGTACCGGTACCAACTGGGCCCTGTGCTGTGCGGGGGAACACATTAGTACTCTGGTACCGGTACCAACTGGGCCCTGTGTGTGGGTGAACACATTAGTACTCTGGTACCGGTTTACAACTGGGCCCTGTGTGTAGGGGACACATTAGTACTCTTTACCGGTACCAACTGGGCCCTGTGGTGTGGGGGGGGAACACATTAGTACTCTGGTACCGGTACCAACTGGGCCCTGTGTGTGGGGGGAACACATTAGTACTCTGGTACCGGTACCAACTGGGCCCTGTGTGTGTGGGAACACATTAGTACTCTGGGCAGTACCAACTGGGCCCTGTGTGTGTGGGGAACACCAATTAGTACTCTGGTACCGGTACCAACTGGGCCCTTGTGTGTGGGGGGAACACATTAGTACTCTGGCGTACCAACTGGGCCCTGTGTGTGGGGGGAACACATTAGTACTCTGGTACCGGTACCAACTGGGCCCTGAGTGTGGGGGGACACATTAGTACTCTGGTACCGGTACCAACTGCCCTTGTGTTGGGGGAACACATTAGTACTCTGGGCAGTACCAACTGGGCCCTGTGTGTGTGGGGAACACATTAGTACTCTGGTACCGGTACCAACTGGGCCCTGTGTGTGGGGGAACACATTAGTACTCTGGTACCGGTACCAACTGGGCCCTGTGTGTTTGGGGAACACATTAGTACTCTGGGCATACCAACTGGGCCCTGTGTGTGGGGGGAACACATTAGTACTCTGGGCAGTACCAACTGGGCCCTGTGCTGTGGGGGGAACACATTAGTACTCTGGTACCGGTACCAACGGCCCTGTGTGTGGGGCAGGGGGAAAACACCATTAGTACTCTGGTACCGGTACCAACTGGGCCCTGTGTGTGTGGGAACACATTAGTACTCTGGGCAGTACCAACTGGCCCTGTGTGTGGGAACACATTAGTACTCTGGGCAGTACTAACTGGGCCCTGTGTGTGGGGGGAACACATTAGTACTCTGGTACCGGGCTAACCAACTGGGCCCTGTGTGTGTGGGGAACACATTAGTACTCTGGTACCGGTACCAACTGGGCCCTGTGTGTGGGGGGAACACATTAATACTTGGGCCAGTACCAACTGGGCCCTGTGTGTGGGGGGAACACATTAGTACTCTGGGCAGTACCAACTGGGCCCTGTGTGTGTGGGGAACATATTAGTACTCTGGGCAGTACCAACTGGGCCCTGTGTGTGGGGGGAACACATTAGTACTCTGGGCAGTACCAACTGGGCCCTGTGTGTGTGGGGAACATATTAGTACTCTGGGCAGTACCAACTGGGCCCTGTGTGTGGGGGGAACACATTAGTACTCTGGGCAGTACCAACTGGGCCCTGTGTGTGTGTGGAACACATTAGTACTCTGGGCAGTACCAACTGGGCCCTGTGTGTGTGGGGAACACATTAGTACTCTGGGCAGTACCAACTGGGCCCTGTGTGTGTGTGGAACACATTAGTACTCTGGGCAGTACCAACTGGGCCCTGTGTGTGGGGGAACACATTAGTACTCTGGGCAGTACCAACCGGGCCCTGTATGTGTGTGTGGAACACATTAGTCACTCTGGGCAGTACCAACTGGGCCCGTGTGTGTGGGGAACACATTAGTACTCTGGGCAGTACCAACTGGGCCCTGTGTGTGTGTGTGTGTGTGTGGAACACATTAGTACTTTGGGCAGTATCAACTGGGCCCTGAGTGTGTGTGGAACACATTAGTACTTTGGGCAGTACCAACTGGGCCCTGAGTGTGGGGGGAAAACATTAGTACTCTGGGCAGTACCAACTGGGCCCTGTGTGTGTGTGGAACACATTAGTACTTTGGGCAGTACCAACTGGGCCCTGAGTGTGGGGGAACACATTAGTACTTTGGGCAGTACCAACTGGGCCTGTAGTGTGGGGGGAAAACATTAGTACTTTGGGCAGTACCAACTGGGCCCTGTGTGTGTGTGTGGAACACAATAGTACTTTGGGCAGTACCAACTGGGCCCTGAGTGTGGGGGGAAAACATTAGTACTTTGGGCAGTACCAACTGGGCCCTGAGTGTGGGGGGAACACATTAATACTCTGGGCAGTACCAACTGGGCCCTGTGTGTGTGGGGAACACATTAGTACTTTGGGCAGTACCAACTGGGCCCTGAGTGTGGGGGGAAAACATTAGTACTTTGGGCAGTACCAACTGGGCCCTGTGTGTGTGGGGAACACATTAGTACTTTGGGCAGTACCAACTGGGCCCTGAGTGTGGGGGGAACACATTAATACTCTGGGCAGTACCAACTGGGCCCTGAGTGTGGGGGGAACACATTAATACTCTGGGCAGTACCAACTGGGCCCTGAGTGTGGGGGGAACACATTAATACTCTGGGCAGTACCAACTGGGCCCTGAGTGTGGGGGGAACACATTAATACGCTGGGCAGTACCAACTGGGCCCTGAGTGTGGGGGGAACACATTAATACTCTGGGCAGTACCAGTCAGCGCTGTGTGTGTATATTTCATACATCGGATCTGGGCCCAAGTGTAGGGAAAGTAACTCACTACATAAAGGGCACATTAACTGTGTCACCTGCCCCGGGGGCAGTACTTGCAATAAAACCCCCCGAGGGCAGTACTTGCAATAAAAAGCCCCGAGGGCAGTACTTGCAATAAAAAACCCCGAGGGCAGTACTTGCAATAAAAAACCCCGAGGGCAGTACTTGCAATAAAAACCCCCGAGGGCAGTACTTGCAATAAAAACCCCCGAGGGCAGTACTTGCAATAAAAACCCCCGAGGGCAGTACTTGCAATAAAAGCCCCGGGGGCAGTACTTGCAATAAAAAGCCCCGGGGCAGTACTTGCAATAAAAGCCCCGAGGGCAGTACTTGCAATAAAAAACCGAGGGCAGTACTTGCAATAAAAAGCCCCGAGGGCAGTACTTGCAATAAAAACCCGAGGGCAGTACTTGCAATAAAAAAGCCCCGAGGGCAGTAACTTGCAATAAAAACGCCCCGAGGCAGTTACTTGCAATAAAAAGCCCCGAGGGGCCAGTACTTGCCAATAAAAAGCCCCGAGGGGCAGTAACTTGCAATAAAAAGCCCCCGGAGGGCAGTACTTGCAATAAAAAGCCCCGAGGGCAGTACTTGCAATAAAAAGCCCCGAGGGCAGTACTTGCAATAAAAAGCCCCGAGGGCAGTACTTGCAATAAAAACCCCCCGAGGGGGCAAGTACTTGCAATAAAAAAGACCCCGAGGGCCAGTACTTGCAATAAAAACCCCCGAGGGCAGTACTTGCAATAAAAAGCCCCGAGGGCAGTACTTGCAATAAAAAGCCCCGAGGGCAGTACTTGCAATAAAAAGCCCCGAGGGCAGTACTTGCAATAAAAAGCCCCCGAGGGCAGTACTTGCAATAAAAAGCCCCCGAGGGCAGTACTTGCAATAAAAAGCCCCGAGGGCAGTACTTGCAATAAAAAGCCCCGAGGGCAGTACTTGCAATAAAACCCCCCGAGGGCAGTACTTGCAATAAAAACCCCCCGGAGGTCAGTACTTGCAATAAAAAAGCCCCGGGGGCAGTACTTGCAATAAAACCCCCCCGAGGGCAGTACTTGCATAAAACCCCCGAGGGGCAGTACTTGCATAAAAAGCCCCGAGGGCAGTACTTGCAATAAAACCCCCCGAGGGCAGTACTTGCAATAAAACCCCCCGAGGGCAGTACTTGCAATACAAAGCCCCGAGGGCAGTACTTGCAATAAAAACCCCCGAGGGCAGTACTTGCAATAAAAAGCCCCGAGGGCAGTACTTGCAATAAAACCCCCCGAGGGCAGTACTTGCAATAAAACCCCCCGAGGGCAGTACTTGCAATACAAAGCCCCGAGGGCAGTACTTGCAGTACTTATATGTTGATTGCAAGCTCTGAGGACAAGCCGGGCCCGCTCCTGACTGTAATACCCTTTGTGTTTGGGATATCAGTAGAATACACATATATATCAGAACACCAGCTGTGGCCTCGTACAATGCCCTATTTATTAGAACTAAATATTTTTATATCGTCCAATTTTTTACAAGGTTTCCCTTTGGTTCTGCACAAATATTTCACTTTGGGTGCAAATTCCCAGGAATCCACTAGATTTCTGCTTACTTAGAGCCGAGGGGAGTTCTCTTCCCCGCGGGGCTCGGAGCGGCACGAGGGTGTGAGCTGCGGCCACAAATAGTTTTACTCCTGTGTGGAATTCAGGTCCCGGCTCCTGTTCCTTAATCATAGGAACGAGTATGAGGAGGGCAGAGGAGCCCGGGGACCAGGACCTGAGACACCACAGTAGGACACAGAGACCAGACTGGAGAAGGTCGGCTTCTAAAGCCTCCACTGTAGAGATGGGAATTGTGAAACGTGGATGGAAATCCTTGGAGCCAGGAGTTGGGCAGTGACTGGATGCTGTGATCTGGCCATTGAGACCTCCTCAGAGAACCAGAACTGGCCATTGAGACCTCCTCAGAGAACCAGAACTGGCCAGGGAGATATTGAGGGTTAAGCCCAGGCAGACAGGCTTGAAGACCAAGAGGTGGCCATAGAGACATGGTTATTAAGAACGTAAGCCAAGAGTTGGGCAGTGAGACCTGATCAGGGAAACTTGGGTGACCTACTAAGTAAGACCTGGGAGATAAGAGACCTGATAGGGGACGCATGGACGACGAGATTTGAACACTGAGACCTCATTGGAGCTGAGGAACCTTGAATGGTGACCCACGAGAGTCCAGACAGCACTATGGTTTATTGGTAAAGAAGAACTAATATGCCTCTTCTAGACCCAAGATCTCTTCCAGCACCGCAGCTTTGGGAAGCATCTTTTGATGGTGAAAGTGCAAGGTTTAGTGTTGAAGACCCCTATCAGGGGTCCTCTGCCCCCCAGGCCAGAAGGAAACTCCATGTTGTAGTCTGTAGGCTCCTTGTGGAGCTTTGTGAGAGATTCACCTTTTTTGGGACAGTCTGCAACATGATATTGTTCTGTACCATTAAGCTGGGCTATCGCAACCATGAAGCGGCCATCGTCAACTTGTGCTTTGTTGGAATTTCAACTCTGTCCCCGGTGCTGATTGGTTGGTTGTCTGAGAACTGCACTCGAAGGAGCAGAGTCATCTACTTATGTGCCTTTCTGCACTTTGTAGGTAAGTCCTGTGGGGTTCCATGGCGGGCAGAAAGGGGGTAACATCTCAGACATTCTACTAGTACTGGCATGTCCTAATACCCCAGAGGCAAGAGGTGTGTAAATGGGCACCAAGGGGTGTGATTTTGCCCCCCTTAACTCTCTTGCATCTCTTAACTCTCTTGCATCTGGTCCTGTAGTAAATGACCCCTAGTAAGAGACATGCAGAGAGAGATGATACAAATAATTAGACAGTGAGAGAGTGATACATGGACAGGGCATTATGCCACTGATATGATCTACTTTAATGCCCCTTTCCCCACCAATAAAATCATTTTGTGCCCCCTGTAGGTACTGCGCTGCTGCCCGTAGTTGCGTTTCCTTTCGAAGATTTTTACATAGACGTTCATCACATCGTCCACACGTTGGCCAAAAAGGAACAAAGCCTTTTGTTCTACACAGGGCTACTAATGGCGGCCATTGGCACCGGGGGCATTCGCGCCATCATCTGCCCTTTGAGTGCCTACAGTCTTCAGGAATACGATTGGAGGAAGCTCACCTCATTTTTCAATTGGTTAGTAATTTAGAAAGTGGCAAGCAGTGGGCAAATTGTATCGTTGGGATGTGGGGCAATAACTGTCCTCATAGTGCCCAACCCATACTGGCACTGTTCCTCGTCCCTCTACCTGCCCTACCCATACTGGCACTGTACCTCATCCCTCTACCTGCCCAACCCATACTGGCACTGTACCTTGTCCCTCTTCCTGCCCAACCCATACTGGCACTGTACCTTGTCCCTCTTCCTGCCCAACCCATACTGGCACTGTACCATGTCCCTCTACCTGCCCAACCCATACTGGCACTGTACCTTGTCCCTCTACCTGCCCAACCCATACTGGCACTGTACTTTGTCCCTCTACCTGCCCAACCCATACTGGCACTGTACCATGTCCCTCTACCTGCCCAACCCATACTGGCACTGTTCCTCGTCCCTCTACCTGCCCTACCCATACTGGCACTGTACCTCGTCCCTCTACCTGCCCAACCCATACTGGCACTGTACTTTGTCCCTCTACCTGCCCAACCCATACTGGCACTGTACCATGTCCCTCTACCTGCCCAACCCATCTGGCACTGTTCCTCGTCCCTCTACCTGCCCAACCCATACTGGCACTGTACCTCATCCTCTACCTGCCCAACCCATACTGGCACTGTACCTTGTCCTCTTCCTGCCCAACACCATACTGGCACTGTACCTTGTCCTCTACCTGCCCAACCCACACTGGCACTGTACCTCGTTCCTCTACCTTCCCAACCCAACTGGCACTGTACCAGCGTCCCTCTACCTGCCCTACCCATACTGGCACTGTACCTTGTCCCTCTACCTGCCCAACCCATACTGGCACTGTACCTCGTTCCTCTACCTTCCCAACCCACACTGGCACTGTACCACGTCCCTCTACCTGCCCAACCCATACTGGCACTGTACTTTGTCCCTCTACCTGCCCAACCCATACTGGCACTGTACCTCGTCCCTCTACCTGCCCAACCCATACTGGCATTGTACTTTGTCCCTCTACCTGCCCAACCCATACTGGCACTGTACCTTGTCCCTCTACCTGCCAGGCCCAGATTTGTGGCGAGGCCACAAAGGCCCGGGCCTAGGGCGCCACATACACAGGGGCGGCATGCCGCCCCGCCGCAAGCAAATTTTAACATTTTGCTCCCATACGGAGCAATGGGGACATCTCCCCGCTACTCCGTATGGTAGTTCTAAGCTAGGCGCTTGCGCATGTGCATTAGCGGTGGGGGGGGGGAGGGTGTTCGCGCATGTGCAAGTTAGGCGCATGCACATTCGCGTTTTCGCGGCGGGGGGGGGGGGCGCCGAATGGGGGCGGCCTTGGGGCGCCCCAAGTAGAAAACCCGCCCTGCTACCTGCCCTACCCACACTGGCACTGTACTTTGTCCCTCTACTTGCCCAACCCATACTGGCACTGTACCTTGTCCCTCTACCTGCCCAACCCATACTGGCACTGTACCATGTCCCTCTACCTGCCCAACCCATACTGGCACTGTACCTCGTCCCTCTACCTGCTCAACCCATACTGGCACTGTACCATGTCCCTCTACCTGCCCAACCCATACTGGCACTGTACCTCGTCCCTCTACCTGCCCAACCCATACTGGCACTGTACCTTGTCCCTCTACCTGCTCAACCCACACTGGCACTGTACTTTGTCCCTCTACCTGCCCAACCCATACTGGCACTGTACCTCGTCCCTCTACCTGCCCAACCCACACTGGCACTGTTCCTCGTCCCTCTACCTGCCCAACCCACACTGGCACTGTTCCTCGTCCCTCTACCTGCCCAACCCATACTGGCACTGTACCACGTCCCTCTACCTGCCCTACCCATACTGGCACTGTACCATGTCCCTCTACCTGCTCAACCCATACTGGCACTGTACCATGTCCCTCTACCTGCCCAACCCATACTGGCACTGTACCACGTCCCTCTACCTGCCCAACCCATACTGGCACTGTACCATGTCTCTCTACCTGCCCAACCCATACTGGCACTGTACCTTGTCCCTCTACCTGCCCAACCCATACTGGCACTGTACTTTGTCCCTCTACCTGCCCAACCCATACTGCACTGTACCTTGTCCCTCTACCTGCCCAACCCATACTGGCACTGTACCTTGTCCCTCTACCTGCCCAACCCATACTGGCACTGTACCTCGTTGTCCCTCTACCTGCTGCCAAACCCATACTGGCACTGTACTTGTCCCTCTACCTGCCCAACCCACACTGGCACTGTACCTCGTTCCTCTACCTTCCCAACCCACACTGGCACTGTACCACGTCCCTCTACCTGCCCTACCCATACTGGCACTGTACCTTGTCCCTCTACCTGCCCAACCCATACTGGCACTGTACCTTGTCCCTCTACTTGCCCAACCCACACTGGCACTGTACCACGTCCCTCTACCTGCCCAACCCATACGGGCACTGTACCTTGTCCCTCTACCTGCCCAACCCATACTGGCACTGTACCTTGTCCCTCTACCTGCCCAACCCACACTGGCACTGTACCTCATCCCTCTACCTGCCCAACCCACACTGGCACTGTACTTTGTCCCTCTACCTGCCCAACCGATACTGGCACTGTACCTCGTCCCTCTACCTGCCCTACCCATACTGGCACTGTACCATGTCCCTCTAACGCTGCCCAACCCATACTGGCACTGTACCACGTCCCTCTACCTGCTCAACCACACTGGCACTGTACTTTGTCCCTCTACCTGCCCAACCCATACTGGCACTGTACCTCGTCCCTCTACCTGCCCAACCCACACTGGCACTGTTCCTCGTCCCTCTACCTGCCCAACCCACACTGGGCACTGTTCCTCGTCCTCTACCTGCCCAACCATACTGGCACTGTACCGTCCCTCTACCTGCCCTACCCATACTGGCACTGTACCATGTCCCTCTACCTGCTCAACCATACTGGCTACTGTACCATGTCCCTCTACCTGCCCAACCCATACTGGCACTGTACCACGTCTCTCTACCTGCCCAACCCATACTGGCACTGTACCTTGTCCCTCTACCTGCCCAACCCATACTGGCACTTGTACTTTGTCCCTCTACCGCCAACCCATACTGGCACTGTACCTTGTCCCTCTACCTGCCCAACCCATACTGGCACTGTACCTTGTCCCTCTACCTGCCCAACCCATACTGGCACTGTACCTTGTCCCTCTACCTGCCCAACCCATACTGGCACTGTACCTCGTCCCTCTACCTGCCCAACCCATACTGGCACTGTACCTTGTCCCTCTACCTGCCCAACCCACACTGGCACTGTACCTCGTCCCTCTACCTTCCCAACCCACACTGGCACTGTACCACGTCCCTCTACCTGCCCTACCATACTGGCACTGTACCTTGTCCCTCTACCTGCCCAACCCATACTGGCACTGTACCTTGTCCCTCTACTTGCCCAACCCACACTGGCACTGTACCACGTCCCTCTACCTGCCCAACCCATACGGGCACTGTACCTCGTTCCTCTACCTTCCCAACCCACACTGGCACTGTACCACGTCCCTCTACCTGCCCTACCCATACTGGCACTGTACCTTGTCCCTCTACCTGCCCAACCCACACTGGCACTGTACCTTGTCCCTCTACTTGCCCAACCCACACTGGCACTGTACCACGTCCCTCTACCTGCCCAACCCATACGGGCACTGTACCTTGTCCCTCTACCTGCCCAACCCATACTGGCACTGTACCTTGTCCCTCTACCTGCCCAACCCACACTGGCACTGTACCTCATCTCTCTACCTGCCAAACCCACACTGGCACTGTACTTTGTCCCTCTACCTGCCCAACCGATACTGGCACTGTACCTCGTCCTCTACCTGCCCTACCCATACTGGCACTGTACCATGTCCCTCTACCTGCCCAACCCATACTGGCACTGTACCACGTCCCTCTACCTGCTCAACCCACACTGGCACTGTACTTTGTCCCTCTACCTGCCCAACCCATACTGGCACTGTACTCGTCCCTCTACCTGCCCAACCCACACTGGCACTGTACCTCGTTCCTCTACCTTCCCAACCCACACTGGCACTGTACCACGTCCCTCTACCTGCCCTACCCATACTGGCACTGTACCTTGTCCCTCTACCTGCCCAACCCATACTGGCACTGTACCTTGTCCCTCTACTTGCCCAACCCACACTGGCACTGTACCACGTCCCTCTACCTGCCCAACCCATACGGGCACTGTACCTCGTTCCTCTACCTTCCCCAACCCACACTGGCACTGGTACCACGTCCCTCTACCTGCCTACCCATACTGGCACTGTACCTTGTCCCTCTACCTGCCCAACCGCCACACTGGCACTGTACCTTGTCCCTCTACTTGCCCAACCCACACTGGCAACTGTACCACGTCCTTCTACCTGCCCAAACCATACGGCACTGTACCTTGTCCTCTACCTGCCAACCCATACTGGCACTGTACCTTGTCCCTCTACCTGCCCAACCCACACTGGCACTGTACCTCATCCCTCTACCTGCCCAACCCACACTGGCACTGTACTTTGTCCCTCTACCTGCCCAACCGATACTGGCACTGTACCTCGTCCCTCTACCTGCCCTACCCATACTGGCACTGTACCATGTCCCTCTACCTGCCCAACCCATACTGGCACTGTACCACGTCCCTCTACCTGCTCAACCCACACTGGCACTGTACTTTGTCCCTCTACCTGCCCAACCCATACTGGCACTGTACCTCGTCCCTCTACCTGCCCAACCCACACTGGCACTGTTTCTCGTCCCTCTACCTGCCTAACCCACACTGGCACTGTTCCTCGTCCCTCTACCTGCCCAACCCATACTGGCACTGTACCTTGTCCCTCTACCTGCCCAACCCACACTGGCACTGTACCTCGTTCCTCTCCTTCAACCCACACTGGCACTGTACCACGTCCCTCTACCTGCCCTACCCATACTGGCACTGTACCTTGTCCCTCTACCTGCCCAACCCATACTGGCACTGTACCTTGTCCCTACTACTTGCCCAACCCACACTGGCACTGTACCACGTCCCTCTACCTGCCCAACCCATACGGACACTGTACCTTGTCCCTCTACCTGCCCAACCTATACTGGCACTGTACCTTGTCCCTCTACCTGGCCAACCCACACTGGCACTGTTCCTCATCCCTCTAACCTGCCCAACCCCACACTGGCACTGTACTTTGTCCCTCTACCTGCCCAACCGATACTGGCAACTGTACTCGTCCCTCTACCTGCCCTACCCATACTGGCACTGTACCATGTCCCTCTACCTGCCCAACCCATACTGGCACTGTACCATGTCCCTCTACCTGCCCTACCCATACTGGCATTGTACCTTGTCCCTCTACCTGCCCTACCCATACTGGCGCTGTTCCTCATCCCTCTGCCTGCCCAACCCATACTGGCACTGTACCTCGTCCCTCTACCTGCCCAACCCACACTGACACCGTACCTCGTCCCTCTACCTGCCCAACCCATACTGGCACTGTACCTCGTCCCTCTACCTGCCCAACCCATACTGGCACTGTACCTCGTCCCTCTACCTGCCCAACCCATACTGGCACTGTACCATGTCCCTCTACCTGCCCAACCCATACTGGCACTGTACCATGTCCCTCTACCTGCCCAACCCATACTGGCACTGTACCTTGTCCCTCTACTTGCCCAACCCACACTGGCACTGTACCACGTCCCTCTACCTGCCCAACCCATACTGGCACTGTACCTTGTCCCTCTACCTGCCCAACCCATACTGGCACTGTACCTTGTCCCTCTACCTGCCCAACCCACACTGGCACTGTACCTCATCCCTCTACCTGCCCAACCCACACTGGCACTGTACTTTGTCCCTCTACCTGCCCAACCGATACTGGCACTGTACCTCGTCCCTCTACCTGCCCTACCCATACTGGCACTGTACCATGTCCCTCTACCTGCCCAACCCATACTGGCACTGTACCATGTCCCTCTACCTGCCCTACCCATACTGGCATTGTACCTTGTCCCTCTACCTGCCCTACCCATACTGGCGCTGTTCCTCATCCCTCTGCCTGCCCAACCCATACTGGCACTGTACCTCGTCCCTCTACCTGCCCAACCCACACTGACACCGTACCTCGTCCCTCTACCTGCCCAACCCATACTGGCACTGTACCTCGTCCCTCTACCTGCCCAACCCACACTGACACTGTACATTGTCCCTCTACCTGCCCAACCCATACTGGCACTGTACCATGTCCCTCTACCTGCCCAACCCATACTGGCACTGTACCATGTCCCTCTACCTGCCCAACCCATACTGGCACTGTACCATGTCCCTCTACCTGCCCAATCCACACTGGCACTGTACCATGTCCCTCTACCTGCCTAACCCATACTTGCACTGTACCATGTCCCTCTACCTGCCCAACCCATACTGGCACTGTACCTCGTCCCTCTACCTGCCCAACCCACACTGACACCGTACCTCGTCCCTCTACCTGCCCAACCCATACTGGCACTGTACCTCGTCCCTCTACCTGCCCAACCCACACTGACACTGTACATTGTCCCTCTACCTGTCCAACCCACACTGGCACTGTACCATGTCCCTCTACCTGCCTAACCCATACTTGCACTGTACCATGTCCCTCTACCTGCCTAACCCATACTTGCACTGTACCTCGTTCCTCTACCTGCCCAACCCATACTGACACTATACCCCGTCCCTCTACCTGCCCAACCCATACTGGCACTGTACCTCGTCCCTCTACCTGCCCAACCCACACTGGCACTGTACCTTGTCCCTCTACCTGCCCAACCCATACTGGCACTGTACCTCGTCCCTCTACCTGCCCAACCCATACTGGCACTGTACCTTGTCCCTCTACCTGCCCAACCCACACTGGCACTGTACCTCGTCCCTCTACCTGCCCAACCCATACTGGCACTGTACCTTGTCCCTCTACCTGCCCAACCCATACTGGCACTGTACCATGTCCCTCTACCTGCCCAACCCATACTGGCATTGTACTTTGTCTCTCTACCTGCCCAACCCATACTGGCACTGTTCCTCGTCCCTCTACCTGCCCAACCCATACTGGAACTGTACCTTGTCCCTCTACCTGCCCAACCCACACTGGCACTGTACCTCGTCCCTCTACCTGCCCAACCCATACTGGCACTGTACCATGTCCCTCTGCCTGCCCAACCAATACTGGCATTGTACTTTGTCTCTCTACCTGCCCAACCCATACTGGCACTGTTCCTCGTCCCTCTACCTGCCCAACCCATACTGGAACTGTACTTTGTCCCTCTACCTGCCCAACCCACACTGGCACTGTACCAAATACAGATTGTCACTTACCCATTATCAGTATATTAAGGACATTAAGACAATTTGTGCTACTAAGCTACAGTGTATGCAGTTGTAGCTCCCTGGATCACCAGTCACAGCGGTGGCCAATAAAAAGGGCAATTATGTAATAAGAATGTGGGTCCAGGCAAAGTATCAAGTATTTATTGTGGCTTACGGAGACCTCGGGAACCAATAGTATGGGGGGTGTATCTGGGCAATGCCCTACTGTCTCCATCTTGACTCATCTATCAGACTGTGGCCCAGTAGCCAAGGCCAGGGATCGGGGCTGAGGAGCAGCCGGGGTTTAGCATTGCTGATTTCAGCCGGAACACAGGGATGATGAAAAGAGGGCACATTTTTATCTTTAAGATGTAACACAACCAGAACCAATTGGTGACTCCTGCAAGGTCCCGGGAAGAATGGCCTCTAAGGCTGAAGTTTGGGCCTAACCTGAGAAATTGCTTTATTTAGGTTTTATTGGCTGATGAACCTGAACTCCCTGGTTGTGTTTATGGGCATCTCTTATATCCAGCAGTCGGTGGCACAGAACCTGGGCTTCCTCATCCCATTCATGTCAGTGGTCATGGCCCTGATAACCATCCACATGGTGCGCAATGAGCTCTTGTACCAGCCCAGGAAAGGTAAGGAGCCTCCATCTGTTCCCTCAGTCATATCATCTCTTCCTTGTCCCCCACCATAAATAAGGGGGTACAGCCCCCAGAATGAGGGGGCCAGACCTGGGATGGATTTTAAAGCTCCCACTTGGGAAACTTCATGGGGTTCTCCAACAGGATCCAGTAACCTAGTTTAGCGTTGATGGCCCCTTTTTAGGGACACCCTGGCACTCAGCTTAATGGATCTCTCAAAACAGTTTTGGGGGTTCTATGGACCCACCATGTTCTCTAACCACAGCAATGCCTGCTCCATATTCACAGGGGGTTCTCTGCTGGTCACACTCGGAGTCTTTACGAACGCGGTGAGGATGTGTTGCACCAACTACCGTCACCTTGGTGGGCGCGTCAGTACGTGGCTTGATTGTGCAAAAGAGAACAATGGAGGACGTTACAGTGAATCCCACGTGGAGAACACCAAGGCCCTCTTCAGACTCTTCCCACTCTTCAGCTTTCAGCTCCTTTATAGAATTTGCATTATGCAGGTGAATCTCTGGGACACTGATTGGGTCAAGGATATTGTCTCCATCTTGCTCTATTGTCTTCATCTTGTCCTAATGTCTCCATCTTGCCCTACTGTCTCCATCTTGCCCTACTGTCCCCATCTTGCCCTACTGTCCCCATCTTGCCCTACTGTCTCCATCTTGCCCTACTGTCCCCATCTTGCCCTACTGTCCCCATCTTGCCCTACTGTCTCCATCTTTCCCTACTGTCTCCATCTTGCCCTACTGTCCCCATCTTGCCCTACTGTCTCCATCTTGCCCTACTGTCCCATCTTGCCCTACTGTCCCATCTTGCCCTACTGTCTCCATCTTTCCCTACTGTCTCCATCTGCCGTACTGTCCCCATCTTGCCCTACTGTCCCCATCTTGCCCTACTGTCCCATCTTGCCCTACTGTCTCCATCTTGCGCTACTGTCCCCCATCTTGCCCTACTGTCTCCATCTTGCCCTACTGTCCCTATCTTGCCCTACTGTCCCCATCTTGCCCTACTGTCTCCATCTTGCCCTACTGTCTCCATCTTGCCCTACTGTCCCCATCTTGCCCTACTGTCCCCATCTTGTCCTACTGTCTCCATCTTGCCCTACTGCCCCCATCTTGCCCTACTGTCCCCATCTTGCCCTACTGTCCCCATCTTGTCCTACTGTCTCCATCTTGCCCTACTGTCCCCATCTTGCCCTACTGTCTCCATCTTGCCCTACTGTCTCCATCTTGCCCTACTGTCCCCATCTTGCCCTACTGTCCCCATCTTGTCCTACTGTCCCCATCTTGCCCTACTGTCCCCATCTTGCCCTACTGTCCCCATCTTGCCCTACTGTCTCCATCTTGCCCTACTGTCTCCATCTTGCCCTACTGTCCCCATCTTGCCCTACTGTCCCCATCTTGTCCTACTGTCTCCATCTTGCCCTACTGCCCCCATCTTGCCCTACTGTCCCCATCTTGCCCTACTGTCCCCATCTTGTCCTACTGTCTCCATCTTGCCCTACTGTCCCCATCTTGCCCTACTGTCTCCATCTTGCCCTACTGTCTCCATCTTGCCCTACTTTCCCCATCTTGTCCTACTGCCCCCATCCTCTTCTACTGTCTCCATCTTGCCCTACTGTCTCCATCTTGTCCTACTGTCTCCATCTTGCCCTACTGTCCCCATCTTGCCCTACTGTCTCCATCTTGCCCTACTGTCTCCATCTTGCCCTACTGTCCCCATCTTGTCCTACTGCCCCCATCCTCTTCTACTGTCTCCATCTTGCTTTGCTATGGTGTTTATCATTCGTACTACTGCAGTTACATTCTGGGGCCTCACAATGTCCCGGGCCCAGTGCAGTCGCCCCTATTTGCACCCCTATAAACACAGGTCTGGCTTTAACATGAATAAATTCAATAAATGGGGCTAGACCCTCACCCGAGGGTCATGAAGTAAGAGCAAAGTTTGCCCCAACGTAATCACTAAAAAACACTTTATTAAAGTTTATTTCTCCAGTTTGTAATTCACCCAGTGATAGTGTGGCCCCTGTGTGTGGGGCACCAGAGTTCTTTTACTGGTCCCAGAACCCCAATTTACTGTTACACCTGGGTAGAAAAAGGGTCCTTTGAAGATGGAATTGGTGGACTTGCCCGGTTGCTAGGCTACTATAGGTTATTATATAAGGATATATATGTATAAAGCAGCCATGGTTTGTGGTGGGGTGACTTTGCGGTGGGATTTGCCCCTGTAGCCCTGGGATATAACTGTTATTAATGCCCCCCCATACAGACATCATCAGGATACTTCATTCAAACGATGAATTCAAACTTGAATTTCTATGGACTTCTCCTCCCGATTGCTGCCATGACGATTATAAGCATCATCCCTCAGCTGATCCTCGCTCCTTGCTTCGAGTGCCTCAACTCGCGCTTCTTCCCCAGACTTGGCCACGGGCCGACCCCGTCCGGCTCTATAAGTAAGGTTTCCCCCCCATCTGCGTATCCCAGAGTCATTCTAGGGTGGGCTCTGGTACAGCACATCCAATGCAGAGTTATCATTGGTCTAGAAGGGTCATGTGGCCACTGTCACACAGTCCAATTACACACACTGGGGGGGCATTGGATTATTCCAGTTCAAGCACCCCTTGGAGGTTCAGCTTTGGGTCAGGCCCCCCTTTTGGTGCATAAAGCATTGGGGTATCAGATATTCAGACCCAGTTCTTAGAGCATCAAAAAGGTTTTCACCCCAAATATCTCACTAATGTTCAGACTGGGCTTGTTCTTGTATCTAGGAGTAGTATCTAGGAGTAGTATCTAGGAGTACTAGGAGTAGTATCTAGGAGTACTAGGAGTAGTATCTAGGAGTACTAAGAGTAGTATCTAGGAGTACTAGGAGTAGTATCTGGTGGTACTAGGAGTAGTATCTAGGAGTACTAGGAGTAGTATTTAGGAGTACTAGGAGTAGTATCTAGGAGTACTAGGAGTAGTATCTGGGGGTACTAGGAGTAGTATCTAGGAGTACTAGGAGTAGTATTTAGGAGTACTAGGAGTAGTATCTAGGAGTACTAGGAGTAGTATCTAGGAGTACTAGGAGTAGTATCTAGGAGTACTAGGAGTAGTATCTGGGGGTACTAGGAGTAGTATCTAGGACTACTAGGGGTAGTATCTAGGAGTACTAGGAGTAGTATCTAGGAGTACTAGGAGTAGTATCTAGGAGTACTAGGGGTAGTATCTAGGAGTACTAGGAGTAGCATCTAGGAGTACTAAGAGTAGTATCTAGGAGTACTAGGAGTAGTATCTAGGAGTACTAGCGGTAGTATCTAGGAGTACTAGGAGTAGTATCTAGGAGTACTAGGAGTAGTATCTAGGAGTACTAGGGGTAGTATCTAGGAGTACTAGGAGTAGTATCTAGGAGTACTAGGAGTAGTATCTAGGAGTACTAGGAGTAGTATCTAGGAGTACTAGGAGTAGTATCTAGGAGTACTAGGGGTAGTATCTAGGAGTACTAGGAGTAGTATCTAGGAGTACTAGGGGTAGTATCTAGGAGTACTAGGAGTAGCATCTAGGAGTACTAAGAGTAGTATCTAGGAGTACTAGGAGTAGTATCTAGGAGTACTAGCGGTAGTATCTAGGAGTACTAGGAGTAGTATCTAGGAGTACTAGGAGTAGTATCTAGGAGTACTAGGGGTAGTATCTAGGAGTACTAGGAGTAGTATCTAGGAGTACTAGGAGTAGTATCAAGGAGTACTAGGAGTAGTATCTAGGAGTACTAAGAGTAGTATCTAGGAGTACTAGGAGTAGTATCTAGGAGTACTAGCGGTAGTATCTAGGAGTACTAGGAGTAGTATCTAGGAGTACTAGGGGTAGTATCTAGGAGTACTAGGAGTAGTATCTAGGAGTACTAGGAGTAGTATCAAGGAGTACTAGGAGTAGTATCTAGGAGTACTAGGAGTAGTATCTAGGAGTAGTATCTAGGAGTACTAGGGGTAGTATCTAGGAGTACTAGGAGTAGTATCTAGGAGTACTAGGAGTAGTATCTAGGAGTGCAGATTGAGCTTGTCCCTAACGAGCCCCTGTAACCCTGCTACAAGCCCCTTCCAATCATAACAAGCTCCATGTTGGCTACAGCTCCGACCCAGCCACATTCTACAGGCTCTATGGGTATCACTGGGCTCCTGCTGGGGTTTCTATGGGGAAAGATTGGGGAATGAATTCTTTTGCCCCCCCCTACCTGCCCTGCACAGGCACCTGGGTAGTTAAAGCCTTAAAGTTGGATGAAGGTTCTTCTCTATAAGCAGCGCCTTGTTCCTTGCAGTCTGCGGCCATCTCTGTGCGGCTCTTTCCCTTCTGTTGGCCGGGATCTATGAGCTTTATAGGAAGGATTTCCCATTGGTGGAGCAGACCCTCTCCGGAAAGGTTCTACTGGTTTCCTCCATGCCCTCTTACCAACTGGCGCCACAGTATGTTCTGCTGGGAGTCGCCGAGGCACTGGTTCTTCCCTGCTGTAAGTGTGAATCATAAACTACTGGGGAACCTTACTGGGTCTCAGAGGTAGATACTATAGGGTGGGCCTATAACTGCCCCACTACATGTTCTATGGGGTATCACTGCCCCACTACAGGCTCCATGGGGTATCACTGGCCCGCTACAGGCTCTTTGGGGTATCAGTGGCCCGCTACTGGCTCTATGGGGTATCAGTGGCCCACTACAGGCTCTATGGGGTGTCACTGGCCTATAACTGCCCCACTACATGTTCTATGGGGTATCAGTGGCCCGCTACAGGCTCTATGGGGTATCACTGGCCCACTACAGGCTCTATGGGTATCACTGCCCCACTACAGGCTCTATGGGGTATCACTGGCCCACTACAGGCTCTATGGGTATCACTGGGCCACTACAGGCTCTATGGGGTATCACTGACCCACTACAGGCTCTATGGGGTATCAGTGGCCCGCTACAGGCTCTATGGGGTATCACTGGCCCACTACAGGCTCTATGGGGTATCACTGGCCCACTACAGGCTCTATGGGTATCACTGCCCCACTACAGGCTCTATGGGGTATCACTGGCCCGCTACAGGCTCTATGGGGTATCACTGCCCCACTACAGGCTCTATGGGTATCACTGGCCCACTACAGGCTCTATGGGTATCACTGGCCTGCTACAGGCTCTATGGGGTATCACTGGCCCACTACAGGCTCTATGGGGTATTACTGCCCCGCTACAGGCTCTATGGGGTATCACTGGCCCACTACAGGCTCTATGGGGTATTACCGCCCCACTACAGGCTCTATGGGGTATCACTGCCCTGCTTCAGGCTCTATGGGGTATCACTGGCCCGCTTCAGGCTCTATGGGGTATCACTGGCCCACTACAGGCTCTATGGGGTATCACTGCCCTGCTACAGGCTCTATGGGGTATCACTGCCCCGCTTCAGGCTCTATGGGGTATCACTGGCCCACTACAGGCTCTATGGGGTATCACTGCCCCGCTACAGGCTCTATGGGGTATTACTGCCCCACTACAGGCTCTATGGGGTATCACTGCCCTGCTACAGGCTCTATGGGGTATTACTGCCCCACTACAGGCTCTATGGGGTATCACTGCCCCGCTTCAGGCTCTATGGGGTATCACTGCCCCGCTTCAGGCTCTATGGGGTATCACTGGCCCGCTACAGGCTCTATGGGGTATCACTGCCCCGCTACAGGCTCTATGGGGTATTACTGCCCCACTACAGGCTCTATGGGGTATTACTGCCCTGCTGCAGGCTCTATGGGTATCACTGGCCCACTACAGGCTCTATGGGGTATCACTGGCCCGCTACAGGCTCTATGGGGTATCACTGCCCCGCTACAGGCTCTATGGGTATCACTGGCCCACTACAGGCTCTATGGGGTATTACTGGCCCACTACAGGCTCTATGGGGTATTACTGCCCCGCTGCAGGCTCTATGGGGTATCACTGGCCCGCTACAGGCTCTATGGGGTATCACTGCCCCGCTACAGGCTCTATGGGTATCACTGGCCCACTACAGGCTCTATGGGGTATTACTGCCCCACTACAGGCTCTATGGGGTATTACTGCCCCGCTGCAGGCTCTATGGGTATCACTGGCCCACTACAGGCTCTATGGGGTATCACTGGCCCACTACAGGCTCTATGGGGTATTACTGCCCCGCTGCAGGCTCTATGGGGTATTACTGCCCCGCTGCAGGCTCTATGGGTATCACTGGCCCGCTACAGGCTCTATGGGTATCACTGGCCTGCTACAGGCTCTATGGGGTATCACTGGCCCACTACAGGCTCTATGGGGTATTACTGCCCCGCTGCAGGCTCTATGGGGTATTACTGCCCCGCTGCAGGCTCTATGGGGTATTACTGCCCCGCTGCAGGCTCTATGGGTATCACTGGCCCGCTACAGGCTCTATGGGGTATCACTGGCCCACTACAGGCTCTATGGGGTATTACTGCCCCGCTGCAGGCTCTATGGGGTATCACTGGCCCGCTACAGGCTCTATGGGGTATCACTGCCCCGCTACAGGCTCTATGGGGTATCACTGTACAAATTCCCACAATCCCCTCTGTATGTGCAGGTTCGGTTATAACAGTGAAGCTGGTGCCGGGGCAGGTTCGGGGCATCGCCATGCACATTCTCAGCCTGTTCGGCGCCGCCGGCTGCTTCCTGGGAGCCCTGCTGGCCGGAGTGGCCTTTTCAGCTTCGGGCGGTGAGTGCAGATAAATAAAGGGAAATAATGTGAATTTGCTGAGAAACAATGGAAGTGAGGGGTCCGTTGAGCGTGGGGCAATTCAGCTCGTTAGACATTGGGTGGGGGGGTAAGTAGCTGAGGAAGGGGTTACATGCAGTATAAATACCCCCACGACCTCTCATTTAACCCTAATGCTTCCTGTGTTTCAGGGAATTGGTACCCAGCCTTCCTGCCTCTGGGGCACTTAGAGAGATTCTACTTCTTTGTGGGGTCACTTGGCCTCCTGAATACCCTCTGCTTCTGGAAAATCTCCCACAGGTACCTCCTGGGCAACTTACCTGCCCCATTGTGATATTACTCCATAGCTACCAAGCCCTATAGTAAAGCTGTGCTGCCTGTGCTCTCACCAGGTACCTCCTGGGCAACTTACCTGCCCCATTGTGATATAACTCCATAGCTACCAAGTCCTATAGTAAAGCTGTGCTGCCTGTGCTCTCACCAGGTACCTCCTGGGCAACTTACCTGCCCAATTGTGATATAACTCCATAGCTACCAAGCCCTATAGTAAAGCTGTGCTGCCTGTGCTCTCACCAGGTACCTCCTGGGCAACTTACCTGCCCCATTGTGATATTACTCCATAGCTACCAAGCCCTATAGTAAAGCTGTGCTGCCTGTGCTCTCACCAGGTACCTCCTGGGCAACTTACCTGCCCCATTGTGATATAACTCCATAGCTACCAAGCCCTATAGTAAAGCTGTGCTGCCTGTGCTCTCACCAGGTACCTCCTGGGCAACTTACCTGCCCCATTGTGATATTACTCCATAGCTACCAAGCCCTATAGTAAAGCTGTGCTGCCTGTGCTCTCACCAGGTACCTCCTGGGCAACTTACCTGCCCCATTGTGATATTACTCCATAGCTACCAAGCCCTATAGTAAAGCTGTGCTGCCTGTGCTCTCACCAGGTACCTCCTGGGCAACTTACCTGCCAAATTGGGATATTACTCCATAGCTACCAAGCCCTATAGTAAAGCTGTGCTGCCTGTGCTCTCACCAGGTACCTCCTGGGCAACTTACCTGCCCCATTGTGATATTACTCCATAGCTACCAAGCCCTATAGTAAAGCTGTGCTGCCTGTGCTCTCACCAGGTACCTCCTGGGCAACTTACCTGCCCCATTGTGATATTACTCCATAGCTACCAAGCCCTATAGTAAAGCTGTGCTGCCTGTGCTCTCACCAGGTACCTCCTGGGCAACTTACCTGCCCCATTGTGATATTACTCCATAGCTACCAAGCCCTATAGTAAAGCTGTGCTGCCTGTGCTCTCACCAGGTACCTCCTGGGCAACTTACCTGCCCCATTGTGATATTACTCCATAGCTACCAAGCCCTATAGTAAAGCTGTGCTGCCTGTGCTCTTACCAGGTACAATGATCTGGAGCAGGAGATGGAGCTGGGATTCCGGGGGAGTCGATTGGAGGAGAAACTGATCCAACACGAGAGATCTCTCAGGTTCTACGAGAGTGTCCTGGACTGGACTTACCCCTTCTCTCCTATGGAGACGGCTGTCTAATTGCACATTGGCACATTGGCGCGGGCACTGCCAGGCTCAGGGGCCCTGGGCTCAAATGGAACTTCTCAATGACCCAATGGGAACTATGTAGTGGGGCCACTATGGGCACTGAGCGGAGGGCAATTGTTCTTGACCCTCTAAAGCCCCAAAAAGTGGGGCAGCCCCCCGAGGAGGGAGCAGAACAGCCCCAGGGGCATCAGTCTGAGGGTCAGTTGGGAAGATGCACAGATGGACGGTCTCCTGGTGAGATTTGGGGGTCCCTTGTGGGAAAGAACAGTTAGTAGATATGTTAAATATATAAATAAGGGGTGTCTAAGCTGTGGCCCCCCAGCCGTGGCTTTGCTGTGCCCCCCACTTCCCGCCCACAGCAAGAGATTTTAACTATAATTGCAGAGGTGTCTCTGTGTCTTCTTTGTCTTCATCCAGATGCTGGGGGGTCTCTGTGGGTTTATACAGATGCTGGGGGGTCTCTGTGGGTTTATACAGATGCTGGGGGGTCTCTGTGGGTTCATACAGATGCTGGGGGGTCTCTGTGGGTTCATACAGATGCTGGGGGGTCTCTGTGGGTTCATACAGATGCTGGGGGGTCTCTGTGGGTTCATACAGATGCTGGGGGGTCTCTGTGGGTTCATACAGATGCTGGGGGGTCTCTGTGGGTTCATACAGATGCTGGGGGGTATCTGTGGGTTTATACAGATGCTGGGGGGTCTCTGTGGGTTCATACAGATGCTGGGGGGTCTCTGTGGGTTCATACAGATGCTGGGGGGTCTCTGTGGGTTCATACAGATGCTGGGGGGTCTCTGTGGGTTTATACAGATGCTGGGGGGTCTCTGTGGGTTCATACAGATGCTGGGGGGTCTCTGTGGGTTTATACAGATGCTGGGGGGTCTCTGTGGGTTCATACAGATGCTGGGGGGGTCTCTGTGGGTTCATACAGATGCTGGGGGGTCTCTGTGGGTTTATACAGATGCTGGGGGGTCTCTGTGGGTTTATACAGATGCTGGGGGGTCTCTGTGGGTTTATACAGATGCTGGGGGGGTCTCTGTGGGTTCATACAGATGCTGGGGGGGTCTCTGTGGGTTTATACAGATGCTGGGGGGTCTCTGTGGGTTTATACAGATGCTGGGGGGTCTCTGTGGGTTCATACAGATGCTGGGGGGGTCTCTGTGGGTTTATACAGATGCTGGGGGGTCTCTGTGGGTTTATACAGATGCTGGGGGGGTCTCTGTGGGTTCATACAGATGCTGGGGGGGTCTCTGTGGGTTTATACAGATGCTGGGGGGTCTCTGTGGGTTTATACAGATGCTGGGGGGTCTCTGTGGGTTCATACAGATGCTGGGGGGGTCTCTGTGGGTTTATACAGATGCTGGGGGGGTCTCTGTGGGTTCATACAGATGCTGGGGGGTCTCTGTGGGTTTATACAGATGCTGGGGGGTCTCTGTGGGTTTATACAGATGCTGGGGGTCTCTGTGGGTTTATACAGATGCTGGGGGGGTCTCTGTGGGTTCATACAGATGCTGGGGGGGTCTCTGTGGGTTTATACAGATGCTGGGGGGTCTCTGTGGGTTTATACAGATGCTGGGGGGTCTCTGTGGGTTCATACAGATGCTGGGGGGGTCTCTGTGGGTTTATACAGATGCTGGGGGGTCTCTGTGGGTTTATACAGATGCTGGGGGGTCTCTGTGGGTTCATACAGATGCTGGGGGGGTCTCTGTGGGTTTATACAGATGCTGGGGGGTCTCTGTGGGTTTATACAGATGCTGGGGGGTCTCTGTGGGTTCATACAGATGCTGGGGGGGTCTCTGTGGGTTTATACAGATGCTGGGGGGTCTCTGTGGGTTTATACAGATGCTGGGGGGTCTCTGTGGGTTTATACAGATGCTGGGGGGGTCTCTGTGGGTTCATACAGATGCTGGGGGGTCTCTGTGGGTTTATACAGATGCTGGGGGGGTCTCTGTGGGTTTATACAGATGCTGGGGGGTCTCTGTGGGTTCATACAGATGCTGGGGGGTCTCTGTGGGTTCATACAGATGCTGGGGGGTCTCTGTGGGTTCATACAGATGCTGGGGGGTCTCTGTGGGTTTATACAGATGCTGGGGGGTCTCTGTGGGTTCATACAGATGCTGGGGGGTCTCTGTGGGTTTATACAGATGCTGGGGGGTCTCTGTGGGTTCATACAGATGCTGGGGGGTCTCTGTGGGTTCATACAGATGCTGGGGGGTCTCTGTGGGTTCATACAGATGCTGGGGGGTCTCTGTGGGTTCATACAGATGCTGAGGGGGTCTCTGTGGGTTCATACAGATGCTGGGGGGGTCTCTGTGGGTTCATACAGATGCTGGGGGGTCTCTGTGGGTTTATACAGATGCTGGGGGGTCTCTGTGGGTTTATACAGGTGCTGGGGGGTCTCTGTGGGTTCATACAGATGCTGGGGGGTCTCTGTGGGTTCATACAGATGCTGGGGGGGTCTCTGTGGGTTCATACAGATGCTGGGGGGTCTCTGTGGGTTTATACAGATGCTGGGGGGTCTCTGTGGGTTCATACAGATGCTGGGGGGTCTCTGTGGGTTCATACAGATGCTGGGGGGTCTCTGTGGGTTTATACAGATGCTGGGGGGTCTCTGTGGGTTCATACAGATGCTGGGGGGTCTCTGTGGGTTCATACAGATGCTGGGGGGTCTCTGTGGGTTCATACAGATGCTGGGGGGTCTCTGTGGGTTCATACAGATGCTGGGGGGGTCTCT